>NW_027643658.1:0-55000 GCF_032717465.1 Coenobita brevimanus
ATGATGCAATCAGTTCATGATTACACATTATATAATCTCAGACTTCATCTGTGTCATTGTAGTTGGCTCACCTTGACAAATTTTAGTCCTTCTGCTGCTTAGTTCCTGTATCTAAGTGGCAGAATAAGACAGTATTATGGTTTTGCATCCTCCCCATAGATCTTCATTGTGATTTGCATGATAATCTAGTCTTTATCTCTAGAAACAGCTCAGCATTCAAGGTGGAGAGATGCCAGGTTTTTGTCAGTTTAGGGTGGACATGTAGTCTATATGGTTTGTCTTTATTGTTTTATGTATTCATTATTATTATTATTATTTTTTACTGTGGATCAAATTTAGCGATTCATCTCTTCCGTTTATAAATCGGTACAACAGATAGGCTTTCATTCTCAGTTCTCACAGAAGGTATGACCAATGAGTACTGTACTGTCTTCCTGTGCAGTGTATATTTTGTCATTTGTACTCTCATTGTGATTTGCATGATAATCTAGTCTTTATCTCTAGAAACAGCTCAGCATTCAAGGTGGAGAGATGCCAGGTTTTTGTCAGTTTAGGGTGGACATGTAGTCTATATGGTTTGTCTTTATTGTTTTATGTATTCATTATTATTATTATTATTTTTTACTGTGGATCAAATTTAGCGATTCATCTCTTCCGTTTATAAATCGGTACAACAGATAGGCTTTCATTCTCACAGAAGGTATGACCACTGAGTACTGTACTGTCTTCCTGTGCAGTGTATATTTTGTCATTTGTACTCTCATTATAAGTTTCATTAAAGAATTTGTATCATATGTTTAGTTTCTGTGTCACTCAGTGTGTTAAGTTTATGTAATATATGGTTAATCGTTTAAGTCCTGCCGTTGGATAGCAGTCTAAGTTGCAGTTTTTACTTTCTCCCTTTATATAAGTAGCAACTGCTCTATATTCTTTCCATAGCACTTGTTCATGATTAGCATTAAACTGCAGGCTTAGGTATTCCAAGTAGCTCAGGAAATTTCGAAATATCTCCTCCTAAAGCGACATTAATAGGTACATGACAATTTAGTTTAGTCTGTGCATGATAGTTCAATTTCCCATTTTTTGTAACATGTAAAGAAATAAAATACAGTAGAAGTTTTAGCCGGTATTATTATGGGGGAACGGTGGCATGGTTAGTATGGTGCTGGCCTGCTGATCAGGAGGACCCGGGTTCAAATCCCGGTGTGATAGAGGTTTCTTTAAAATGTGGCTGAGGGAAGTTTGCGTAGCAGGCTTTCCTTAAAACCACAAGGCCCCATACTTACACTTCAGCTCACACACACCAAGACACTTACACACACTACTACATACATACACACATCAAGACACACACACACTACTACATACATACACACATCAAGACACACACACACTACTACACACACAAGACACGTACATAGCCACAGCCACCTTCACACAGTAGACACACACACACACACAGAGGGTGGGACAGACACACCACAGGCAGACAGAGAGGGACATATACAAAACACAGGGAGTGAGAGAGGAGGGGGTTTTATTAAAAAGTCCAATTTTGGTATACCTCCTGTGGCAAAATTGATATAGCCCCCCCTTTAATATTTTTTGGATATTTTCATTTAGTGCCCCCCAGGCCCCAGACCCACTCGGCTGAACCAAATTGTCTGGCGTCAGCTGGAACATGATATACCAGAGTTATGCCGGTCATGTGGGGGTTAATGGTGACAGTGTAGTAACTGTCAGGCTCCTATGACTCACTCAGCCGAACAAAATCGTCTGTCAGCTGGAATGGAATACTAGAGTTGTCCCAAGCACCAGAGGGTTAAGAATCTTAACTCCGAGTGATGCTCGGGACAACTCTAGTACCCCATTTCAGCTGACTCAGACGATTTTATTCGACTGAGTGAGTCATAGGAGCCTGACAGTGTCAATACCGTCACCATTAACCCCCTCACGACCGACATAACTCTAGCATCATGTTCCAGCTGACGCCAGACAATTTGGTTCAGCCGAGAGAGGATCCTAGGATCCTGAGAGACACTATAACATCACAAACAAAATACAAAATGCCTTCCCTCCATCTTGAACGTACTATAATTCATTTACATTAAGTAAGCTCGTATTTTCGTATTTTTGCAGCTTATTTCATGTATCTTAGTTAAAAGAAAAAAATACTACGAGCTCTGTATCTTTTCATAGCCCTTCTTCGTGACTAGCATCGTATTCTAGTTATCTATAGTTACAACTGAGCATTCAAGTTGGAGGGATCACAACTTTAAGCAATTACAGTAAACAAACAAACAAAAAGCAAGTGTCGTCCTCTTGACCTCTCGTCTTCGCAGGAATGCAGCGGTGACGCCATCTTGTGCGTGGAATGCGTGAAGTGCAGACTCTTGAGTGGAAGGAGCACGGAGCCACGGGAGACTTAATAATATTCGCTAGTCAGCCAGTCTAGAAGCCTGGGACATTTGCCTGAAATAATAATAATAATAATAATAATAATAATAATAATAATAATAGAAATAACAACAAAACCAGTCATATACATAATTCAATATCTTAGTCACTCGAGCTGTCCATTCCGCCCCTTCAGTACGAGGACGCATTTCTGTAAGCTATTTTTTCTAACATGGGAGGTTCGATACGTTTGATTAAGCCTATCCATAAGACTCCTAAAGCTGAGTAAATGCCTCTGAAAGTTGCAAAATATAAAATATAAAACGTCTATATGATATAAAAACCTTTGTTCACCTCCGGGAGTCGATCTGTGGCGCCTAGAACAAGTGCTGACGTCATGTTTACACTTTGCCACCTTTAGACGATTTCCTGGAGCTTAAAGAAACCCTCTCGGGATGATGGGACAGACACAATAACCCCTTCAGACAGAGAATGACTTAGTTACTTTGTTCTAGGTAACCGGATGATTTTATTCAGCTTAGGAAATCCTCTCGTACTGAAGGGGTTGATGGTGACTGTATCTAACCCCTCCAGTACGAAATTTCTCTCCAGAGTTGAAGAAAATCGTCTGGAGGAAGAAAGATGAAAATGGAAAAAAGTGTTAATGTGGACAATGAGTTAGATAAGACTGGTTTGGTTAAGGTAGGGTAGGGATGGGACGGTTGTGGCAGGGTGGGGGTAGCGTTGGGTCGGTTATGGCAGGGTTGGGAGTAAGGTTGGGTTAGTTTTGGCAGGACGGCATAGGATTGGGCCGGTTTTTGGCAGGGTGGGGGTAGGATTGGGTCGGTTTTTTGGCAGGGTTGGGGCAGGGATTGGGTCAGTTTTGGCAGGGTGGGGGTTAGGATTGGGTCGGTTTTGGCAGGGTGTAGGTAGGGATGGGTCGGTTATGGCAGCGGGGTTGGGGTAGAGGTGGGTCGATCTTGTGGGAGCAGAGCGAGGGGGTAAGCATGGGTGGGTTAGATTGGGTCAGAGTTGGCAGGGTGGGATAGGAATGATGGCTCAGTTTTGGCTGGGTGGGATAGGTATGGGTCGGTTTGTCAGGGTGGGGAAGGGTTGGGTCGGTTTGGCAGAGTATTGGTTAGGTTTCGGTTGGTTTGGCAGGGTGGGGCAGGATTGGGTCGGCTTTGGCAGGGTGGGGGTGTGATTGGGTCAGTTTGGCAGAGTGGAGTAGAACTGAGTTGGTTTTGGTAGGGTGGGGTAGGGGTTGCTCGGTTTTGGTAGGGGAGTGGGAGTAGGATTGGATCGGTTTTGGCAGGGTGGGGTAGGATTGGATCGGTTTTGGCAGGGTGAGGATAGGATTGGGTCGGGACAGAATTGGTGGGGTACTGGGTAGGGTAGGGCTGGGTAGGGTAGTGTAGGGCTGGAGTAGGGTAGGGTAGGCTGAATCAGGGTAGGTGTAGGGTACAGAAGAGTGAGTGGAATTATAACTGCCGTTTGGTTCCGTCATATCCAACGCCTATTTCACTCAGATTTATACTACACTGTCTCATCAAATTTGGGGCGATCTTCTCTACGATTTTTGTTCTTCTCCGCTTAGTTCAGTCCTTTAGTTCATTCATGACCCTTGGCTTTCCTTTTTATTATTTTTTATGTGGGTGGAGCGCAGGGGCACGAAGGGCTAGACCACCATTGGTCCAGAATATTTAAGGGTAGGCCACCAAGCTTACGCCCTGGTAACGATCTACACGATCAGGCAATACATCTGTCCACCTCTGGGACTTGAACCGCGGAGCGCTGGACGCAGAGCTCTCGGTCTGCGGATGTCGCACTTTTTTACTCTTTGCTAGACTTCTGACGATATCCTACAGCTTACCAGAGAGAACCCTACTTAGGATGACGGGACAGAATCATTTAATCTTTCAAGCCGAGAACAACTTATTTACATTGTCCCTATTGACTGGACCGCATGATTTTATTCAGCTTAGGAGATCCCCTGATAGAGATGGGGTTGATGATGGCAGGGGGTATTTAACCCTTCCAGTTCGAAATTTCTCTCTACCTTGTAGAGGTGAAGAAAGAAAATCATCCGGAAGATAGAGAGAAGAAAACAGGAAAAGTAATATGTAGTGGTGAAAGGGCTGTACAGGGGAGGGTAGGTTAAAGTAGGAGTAGAGATTGGGTCGGCAATGGCAGGAGTAGGAGTAGGGTAGGCTGAGGTAGGCTAGTGTAGGGTTGAGAAGAGTAGGAGTAGGGAATTAAATTAGAACTGAATAAGTATATACAATAAAATCTGGCGATACAACAACCACGGGGTCACCTTATGCCGCCGGACGACAACGAGAGTAAAAGCATTCGAAAAGATGAAATACACACACACACACACACACACACACACACACACACACACACACACACACACACACACACACACACACACACAACACACACACACACACACACACACACACACACACACACACACACACACACACACACACACACACACACACACACACACACACACACACACACACACACACACACACACACACACACACACACAGACACACACACACACACACACACACACACACACACACACACACACACACACACACACACACACACACACACACACACACACACACACACACACACACACACACACACACACACACACACACACACACACACACACACACACACACACACACACACACACACACACACACACACACACACACACACACACACACACACACACACACACACACACACACACACACACACACACACACACACACACACACACACACACACACACACACACACACACACACACACACACACACACACACACACACACACACACACACACACACACACACACACACACACACACACACACACACACACACACACACACACACACACACACACACACACACACACACACACACACACACACACACACACACACACACACACACACACACACACACACACACACACACACACACACACACACACACACACACACACACACACACACACACACACACACACACACACACACACACACACACACACACACACACACACACACACACAAAATACAATTCATAATTAAAACAAGAAAAACACTAAAACACTAAGAACACTAAAACCACTTTGTATACTAGAATTTTACACGGTAGTGCAGCTGCCTACACCAAGCAAAGGTTTCCCCCTCCACCACAACAAGCATCCTCTCCAAGTACCAACAGAAGACTACAATCCCTCTCCTGCCCGGTTGCTCCAGAGAGGTAACGATGGCGCAATTCCCCCAACAGTGGACACCATCAGCAAAAGCCGAAGAGTCAGGGGGACAGAAGCATTCCACACAGAAAGTAGGGGAGAGGCTCCTCCATTAAAAATCCAATGAGAGAACCAGGATATGGCCCATTCGGAGCCAGCCATAAGAGCCGTCTCCCACCTGCATTTTCAGACCTCGGCAAATAGAAGGGGCCCGTTTACCCACAAATATCACACATTTTGTTGGCCCCCACTGCATCCCCACTCACCATCTGCCACCTTGGTGAGCAAACAGTGAGTGGTTAGATGAATATCACTGAGCGAGGCAGGGCAGAGGTGAGGATGGGCGAGAGGCAGCAGCCTTTGCCAGAGGCGTCAGCATGCTCACTGCCCACAATGGTACAAAACCACCTGAAAGCACAGTCCCTAGCAATAGGCATTGCAGCATGCATTTCCCACTTAAAACACTGTAGACAACAAAAGAAGGATTGGACGGGGAAAACACAAAAATGGAGATCGCCAGAGTCGCTAAAAACTGTATAACAAACAGGAGGGAAGCTAAATATCAATTTGACCTGCGAGTTAATAGCAGTAAGTTCTGCGATAAAAGTAGATCACGATGGGGGAGAGACTCCTACCACGAATGAAATCGGGAAATATAACACCCAAGCCTGTCCCCTCACGGGATTTCAATCCATCAGTAGGCATACGAGAATCGAGACACTGTGAGAGGAAGCATGTTTCTAAAAAAATAGTGACAAAGGAGCCATAGCCTGTGAGGAAAGAAAGGCCCCTCTCTCAGGAAAGTAAACACACGGTTGCACCCCTGAGAGGAGGGAGCCAGGGGAGCCATCCCTTGGTACACGCACAGGACAAACAAGAAGAGGTTGGAACATCCACACATCCCCCATGGCAGAAGCCACCTTCACCACTGTACCCAAACGGATGTGGATAGCGACGGATCACGGCGAGGGCAGACACTCCCTCCGGAACAGAGCCAACAAAATAACTTCCTGAGACTTTAGCAAAGACGGTTTGACACTAAGGACACTAGTTTGAGGCACTCCCTCCTACTTTGAGGATATGAGGGAAACAAGGTTGGCACCAATACGGAAAAATTCCATAATCAGTAAAGGCAACCATACCACGCAAACCAAGATGGTGACCCTGCAATACCTGGCTTGTGAAACAATGGTAGGACAACAACAGCCCCCGCCAAGAAGCAGGAGTGGACGAATCTCTACCAAATTCTATTTATAGAGACTCAGGAGGAAGGACACTGCTTCATCATCCAGGTACCCTCAGCACTTTGCATGGGGAATATTATCGAACTCCGGAGAAGTGTCATGACAGGGAAAGGGTAGACCAAAGTTTACAACTAAGACAAAGGAATGTTGTAAGTCTCTCCGCCCCATGAACGGATATGTCCAACACCTTAATCTCCCTCCGCCTCCCTAAGCCTGGCAAAAACCGAAGAACTTGAGTATCCCTACAGGAGACCTCAGCGGTAGGATAGGGTAGAAGACAGAACGCTAGGGACAGGAGTAGGCTGGGGTAGGGTAGTGTAGGGACAGAGAAAAGTAACGGTTAGGATGGGTTGGTTTAGGCTAAGAAGTAGGACAGAATAGGAGAGGGGTAAAATGTGCCTAGTCCAGGAACGAAAAATATATCAGTTATCCATAGTAACTAGCGTTTTCCTATTTCGGTAGATTATTTTCTTGTCTGCCTTCAAAAAGTATCGTGATGTAACGAACAATGAGATTTAGATATCGAAACTGTAAGATGCGAATTAGTTACAAAGACGGTCATTTTGTTTTGGCTAACGTTACATCGATACGTTCAGCCTAAGAGCAACTCGGCAAGAACTGAACAGTTATATGACGTGCTAGATGAACAGCTGTGACCGGAAAATAAATATATATGTATATATACTTCAGCATACAGTAAGCGATTTTATGTTAACTGAAGAGAAGCCACCACAGCTAATGGGTTAAGTTTACACACACACACACACACACACACACACACACATACACACACACACACACACACACACACACACACACACACACACACACACACACACACACACACACACACACACACACACACACACACACACACACACACACACAGAAACACACGTTGCGAAAAAGTTTCACTTGACAGAAGTGGGTGAGTTACTGTCCCCTCGAACAAGGGACAACTGGTGTGTGCGTGTGTGAGGTCACAGCCTTGCCCTTATGAATCGGACTATATGAGCTCTCAGCTCCCTTCCGGGAGGGTAAGAAGCTGACGATCACGACCATCAAGTGATCCTGACCGACCCGGTGAATTACACACACACACACACACACACACACACACACACACACACACACACACACACACCATTACTTGCAACTGGCTGGCCTATCATACAGCCATATCCTATATTCATGAAGTACAACCACATCTTACATTTATGTAGTATGTAAAAAAAAAAAAAAAAAAAAAATGATGGTTATATAATACAGAACTGGGAAATATGATGATGATGATGATGATGATGATGATGATGTTGTTGATTAGAGGGGAGTAAAAAGGGTGATTTGAGGAGAATGAGAGAGATGGATGGACATAACAGTGAATGTATTATGCATATATTAACCTGACAAATGCCGAAGTAAGCTGGTAAGGGTGAAGGGTAATATGGAAGCCTGACCCTACCGTGACACCATATAATTATTGATTTATCCACCGATAGATCTATCTATCTATCTATAGCCCGACGCCCTAATCCCGCAAAGAGTGGCCGCAGACAAAACGCCTTACTCAAGGCGCTCTGTCACCCACCATTTGACTACCCTCCCCCAGCTCACTCCCCCCAAATATACCTCTCAACTCCATCCCTCCACCTCATCCTCGGTTCTACCTCTCTCCCTCTCCTCCCTCTCACTTCACCTACATACACCCTCTTCCATTTCTGTCCTTGACATTCTCACGACGGCAGAGCAGACGTTATTTCTTCCCCAGAAGCGCTTCGTCACACAGATAATTTTAACCAACTGAGTTGAAACTGATCGGATGCACTACAAAACCAACGTGCCCTGAAATGGCTAGTGCCATGGCAATACATGAACGAGGGAAGGGAGGCCCCCTTGGGTGACAACGAGGAAGAAATAGATATGGGATACCGGGTTTACGGAGGGTCAATAGTACAAGAGAAGAAGAGAAAGAGGATGATACGCGGCAGCGAGAGGGAAGCGAGTGATAGAAGAAGAGGACAGAGACAACAAAAAGGTAAAGAATAAGTCGTGTGGGGTAGATGGAGGTGTTACTATACCATGTGATACGGGGAAGGCAGTTTCTAAGTTGAAGTAGGGACTTTTTATATCCCTAGACTTTATACCCACTTCTCTGGTGGGTATAAAGTCTAAGTCCGAAGTAAGGGTTTTGAAAGTGCCACTTAAGACTTATACCAGATCCAGTCACTTTCGAAAAATCCTAAGTCCAAATTAGTGGAGTGCTTTTTGGACTTAGGATTTTTCGAGATGGTGGAACTGGTATAAAGTCCAAGTTGAATTGTGGGGTTTTTATACCCAAGAGTTTATAGCTTAGCAAGTTAACTTGTGCTGGAGATCTACTGTGTACTCTATTTCCATGTCTTTGCTTGGCAACTAGAGAAATTATAGCATTGTAGGCTTTCTTTGCATACGTTACTTTTTCTGTGATATTGTATTTTAGTCATTTGCTTAATACCATAAAGGAGCAAAGTAAAGTTGATATACAGCTGATTCTTTTATTATCTTTAGTGTTTTACAAGAGTTTACAATTACAATACATTTACAAAGTACTACAAGTAGCAATGGCAGCAGCTGTTAGGATTACTCTGGCAGAAGATTTTATATATATTAAGAGTATCTCAAAGTATATCACAAAAGTATTGGACTAGAGCAAATGTTTCCAGAGTATTATCTAAAGAGTATATCAGTCTAAATACGGGACAAGATACCTTTAGCAATTAATATTATGTAGTATGTCCTATGTCTATCACCAACTCTCTCACTCGCTCCAACTCGCCCCTCAACACTCTCTCCATCACTCTTACTCTATAAAGACAGAAAAAAGAAAAAGCGCATAAAAAAGTAAAGGCCAGGGGAAGAGAAAGAAGCACTAAAGCAGACAGACACTAACAGACAGACACACCATCCCAGCACGTTCGGCTGCGCTGAGGACAGGCAGACAAATGACAGACGGAGAGGAGAGATGGAAGTGGAAGGAAGTCCCCCTTTCCCGCCTCCCCCCACCCCCACCTCCCTCCCCCAAGACCCACCTACCTGCCACACCCAGCCTAGCCATGCTGGGAACTAAACCTGCACACACACACACACACACACACACACACACACACACGCACCACCACCACAATCAAACAGAGACCCCACGACACACACACACACACACACACACACACACACACACACCTAAAGGAAGAAATACAAAGAAAAATACAACCTGTCACCTGTCCTGTCCGGCGCTCCGATCTCCCTGCAGGCTCTTCGGTCTCCCCTGGTCTCTCGGCCGTCTCGTCTCTCCCTCGCAGCCGTCTCTGCATCGCCTGGGGAAATACAGGAACATCAAAGGTGCCTAAGGAATGCAATGCCTACCAGAGTAACGCTATACGCCTGAGTGCCGCCACAAGCTGCTGCTACCCTCCCTACCACATCACCTATCAGTACAAGCTACAACACACGCTGCACCAGTTCCTCTGCAGGGCTTGCCATGTTCTCGAGCGGCCATCTCGTCGTCTACAGCTGCCATTTCTTCCGTAGTTGCCACCCCTTCTTCTGAGGTTGCCATGTCTTCTGAGGTTGCCATCTCGTCTTCTGAGGTTGCAACGGTGTCTTCTGAGGTTGCAACGGTGTCTTCTGAGGTTGCAACCTTGTCTTCTGGGGCTGCAGCTTCGCCTTCCCCCTCGCCTGCAGTTGCCATCTCGCTGGCCAGGGTTGACATCTCGTCCTCCGTCGTTTCCATCGTTTTCTGTGGAGCAAATATCAATTAGGCCAAAGTACGCACTATATGCTACTGCTGAGCCAATTATGTCCCGTATTCTGGGTGGCATAGCAGGCTTTCGCTAGCGCTTATTTCCCTGAGAGATTTATTTTCCATAACACCAACATTATATTGCAAACTTACGTCAATGTCTTCTAACCCCAACTTGTCCACTCCAATTCCCTTCCCATTCCACACATCCTTCGCTTTAAGTTCTTCACAGCCATACTGTACCATTACCACACCCACACTACCACCACCACCACCACAACCACACTCCATCACAACCACTAGCATAACACTATCACCACTACCACAACCACGTACTACCACCACCATCACAACCACACACCACCACCACCAACACCGGTGACATCACCACCGTCACAACCACCACACAGCTATCAGTGCTCTCGTGCAAAATTTGAGAGAGAGAGAGAGAGAGAGAGAGAGAGAGAGAGAGAGAGAGAGAGAGAGAGAGAGAGAGAGAGAGAGAGAGAGAGAGAGAGAGAGAGAGAGAGAGAGAGAGAGAGAGAGAGAGAGAGAGAGAGAGAGAGAGTTTTGTGAGCGTGTGTGTGTGTGCGCGTGCGTGCGTTCGTGTGTGCGTGCGTGCGTGCGTGCGTTCGTGTGTGTGTGTGTGTGTGTGTGTGTGTGTGTGTGTGTGTGTGTGTGTGTGTGTGTAAATCACTCAAACATCTTTTAACAATGAACAAAATGCATAACTAAGTGTACGATGTGAGAAAAGCCCAGAAAAAATATTTCAGATTTCAAAAAAGTTTAAAAATGGTTCCAATACCTTTTACTTGTGAAGAAAGCTATTATTTCCCACTCCTGTCGTCTGGCGTGTCGGTGTGAAATATCACCTTTGCTTGCCTGGCAATCGTGTAAATATCCCTCTATACAACTGCTTGGTCGTGCGAAAATCCCTCTTCTTTCTTCGTGTCAATGGAAAGAATTCAAGCCTGAGGAGGTGTGGAGAGCAGAGGTGTGAGGGTAGGGGAGGTTTGACTGGTAGCGGGGAGATGGGAAGGGGGGTAGAAGGAAGAGGTGAGGGGGTAGGGAAGAGGGGAAGGGATAGAGGGAAGAGGGGAGGGGGGTAGAGGGAAGAGGGGAGAAGGGTAGGGGGAAGAGGGGAGGGGGTAGAGGGAAGAGGTGAGGAGGTAGGGAAGAGGTGAGGAGGTAGGGAAGAGGTGAGGAGGTAGGGAAGAGGTGAGGGGGTAGGAAAGAGAGGAGGGGGGTAGAGGGAAGAAGTGAGGGGGTAGGGAAGAGGGGAGGGGGGTAGAGAGAAGGGGTGAGGGGGTAGAGAGAAGGGGTGAGGGGGTAGGGAGGAGGTAAGGGGGTAGGGAAGAGGGGAGGGGGTAGGGAAGAGGGGAGGGGGTACGGAAGAGGGGAGGGGGTAGGGAAGAGGGGATGGGGGTAGAGGGAGGAGATGAGGGGGTAGGAAAGATGGGAGGGGGTAGGAAAGAGGGGAGGGGGTAGGAAAGAGGGGAGGGGGTAGGGAAGAGGGGAGGGGGTAGGGAAGAGGGGAGAGGGTAGGGAAGAGGGGAGGGGGGTAGAGGGAGGAGGGGAGGGGGGTAGAGGGAAGAGGGGACGGGGGTAGAGGGAAGAGATGAGGGGGTAGGGAAGAGGGGAGGGGGTAGGGAAGAGGGGAGAGGGTAGGGAAGAGGGGAGGGGGTAGGAAAGAAGTGAGGGGGTAGGAAAGAGGGGAGGGGATAGGGAAGAGGGGAGGGGATAGGGAAGAGGGGAGGGGGTAGAAGAAAGATGTGAGGGGGGTAGAGGGAAGATGTGAGGGGGTAGTGGGAAGAGGTGAGGGGGTAGAGGGAAGAGGTGAGGGGGTAGGGAAGAGGTGACGGGGTAGGGAAGAGAGGAGGGGGTAGAGGGAAGAGGAGAGAGGGGTAGAGGGAAGAGGGCAGGGGGGTAGAGGGAAGAGGGGAGGGGGGTAGAGGGAAGAGGGGAGGGGACAGAGGAAAGAGGTGAAGGGGTAGGGAAGAGATTAGGGGGCAGGGAGGAGGTGAGGGGGCAGGGAGGAGGTGAGGGGGCAGGGAGGAGGTGAGGGGGTAGGGAGGAGGTGAGGGAGCAGGAGGTGGGGGATGTAGGGAAGTGAGGTGAGGGGAGTAGGGAGGAGGTGAGGGTAGGGTAGGGAAGGAGGTGAGGGGGGTAAGGGAAGAGGGGGAGGGGGTAGGGAAGAGGGGAGTGGGGTAGGGAAGAAGGGGAGGGGGTAGAGGGAAGAGGGGACAGGGGTAGAAGAGGGACAAATTGAGAGGGGACTGGGGTAGTGGGAAGAGGGGACAGGGTAGGAGGGGAAAGAGGTGAGGGGGTAGGGAAGAGGTGAGGGGGTACATGGGAAGAGGTGAGGGGGTAGGGAAGAGGTGAGGGGGTAGGGGAAGAGGTGAGGGGTAGGGAAAGAGGTGAGGGGGTAGAGGGGGAAGAGGGGAGGGGGATTGAGGAAGAGGGGAGGGGATTGAGGGGAAGAGGTGGAGGGGGTAGAGGGGAAGAGGGTGAAAAGGAGGGGATAGAGGGAAGAAGTGAGGGGGTAGAGGGAAGAGAGTGAGGGGGTGAGGGAAGAGGGTGGGGAGGGGGGTAGAGGGGAAGAGGTGAGGGGGTAGGAGGAAGAGGTGAGGGGGTAGGGAAGGGGGACTGGAGTAGTGGGCACATAGAGATGGTGACAGTTTAGAGATGGTAGTTGTCATTACAATTATGCCAACTGCTACGACGCTAAAACACAAAAATCTTCCTCTCTGGAAATATATCGAGTGTAACAGTTGTTTGTAAATGTTGGCAAATTTAACAATGGTTATTTTAACATATTTTCCATCGGCTAAGGTTTTTCTAATTAGCCAAAAGGAGTGTTTGGGACTTTTCATAAACCTCAGGGCACTGCTTCGAAATAAACAGCTGTTAACCAGGATTATTGTATCTCACCTTTGCCGGACGGGTTGTGTGAATAATGAACTCATTTCTTAGTAGGGATTGTCACCAGAAAAAACCAAAAAAGCTTCTTTAGACCCATGAAGAGCACCAGCATTGTCAACAGCTGGTGTCATAGTGGAATTGCTGTGCCGTGTAAATATGTAGTTATAATACGTCCACATCCACGTCATCCAACAGAGTACACGCATTATTTCTTTTAAGTAATTTCTTGGGGGAGGTGGGGGTACAGATAATCTTCACCCCCCTCCCCCCGTAGTTCACACAACGCACGACGTCAGAACGCATGCCCTGATCAAGGAAGGGTGTAAATAACAATCTTTATGCAAATATGTGAACGGTACAGTCATGAAAGCCAACCTGAAAGCCATTATGGTCAAAGCCCCATCCTGTCACCGACCATGACTACCAAAATTTGAGTCATCGAGAAGGTGAATAAATCGGATAATGTCGGGGCAAATAATTATGGTAGTGTCAACCCATTCAGCCAGGAAACGTTGTTCATTATATTCTTGCAACAGCCTGATGATTTTATTCAGCTTAGGGTACACTTTTCAAACTGAAGGAGTCAGATACAGTACTAATAAAATCTTTAGTACCAGAGGCTGCTCGTAAGCTGAATAAAATTGATTGATAACAATAATAATAAAATAAGAATGATTTCACTTTCTGGTTCAGGGGAATAAACGAATCTTTAGCCTCCAACCAAGGTTTACGTAGGTCAACACATTTTCGTACAGAAATAACAATGATTATAGATGAACGTGTAGTTCTTACTTCTAAATGCTAGGCCCTGGGAGTGTGTGTGTGTTTGGGGGGGGGGAGGGAGGCTAGGTTTACTATTGAGGAATTAAGAGGCGGGATGGGGGGAAAAGTGTATTGTTGTGATGAGGAGAGGATAGAGCTGAGAATGAGTTAGGGAACATGTGAAGAGGATGGAGGGAGGATGACAACTGGGTGAGGAGAGAGAGGTGTGAACGCCGGAGGTAGGAGTAGGGCTGCTGAGAGGCAGACCAACGGAAAAGGCCTAGGGACGAGGTCATCATAGTGTGTTATCTCAGGGATAAGGGAGTGAATAGGAGGAGGCTGCTAAAAAGATTGTAAGCAGTGTGGACAGCCAGCCATTATGTGACCAAGGCCGACGACGCATGCAAAGCATGTTAGATCCTTTATAAAGATACGACACGAACGATTCGATACAGGTGAGGTTCAGGGATCACCATTTTATATAATTTATCTCCTGCCACTTTTGCCTTCCATCTCTACAGTATCCCCGGCCATCCTATCGCGTTGACGAACAGGGGAATTTGGAGGAGGAACACGAACAACAACAGTCTACCCTCCTCCTCCCTGCCTGACTTGCCTCATGCCCCTCCCCCCCCGCCCTCTCCCTCTCTCTCTCTCTCTCTCTCTCTCTCTGTGCTATCTGTCTGTATCTCCACACTCCGACACGTCAGCTAAATATGACCCACCACCTGTTTAGTGGCTGTGTGTATGTGCGTGTGTGTGTGTGTGTGTGTGTGTGTGTATCGGTATGTGTGTGAACCTGTGTGTGTGTGTGCATCATTGTGTGCGTGTATCTGTGCTCGTATCTGAGTGTGCGTGTATCAGTGCCCTGTGTATATCAGGTGCCTGTGTGTATAAGTGCCAGTGTGTATCAGTGACTGTGTGTATCAGAGCCTGTGTGTATCACTGTAGTGCCTGTGTGTATCAGTGCTCCTGTGTGTATCAGTGCCTGTGTGTATCAGTAGTGTGCGTATATTAGTGTGCGTGCGTGCTTTCTGATCAGTGCCCCCTTGAGGTATCAGTGTTTGCGTGAATGAATACGTGCGTGCAAAGTAGTGTGTGCCTGCTTTCCCGTGTGCGCGTTTAGGTGGCCTGTACATGCCATAGCGTGTGCGTGCATCGGTGTGTGCGTGCATCAGTGTGTGCGTGCATCAGTGTGTGCGTGCATCAGTGTGTGCGTGCATCAGTGTGTGCGTGCATCAATGTGTGCGTGCATCAGTGTGTGCGTGCATCAGTGTGTACGTGCTAAGTGTGTAGTAGTCAAATTGTGTGTGTTCAGTGTGTACGTGTTCAGTGGGTACGTGTTCCCGGTGCGTGTGTGTGTGTGTGTGTGTGTGTGTGTGTGTGTGTGTGTGTGTGTGTGTGTGCATCAGTATGTGCGTGAACCTGTGTGTGTGTGCATCATTGTGTGCGTGTATCTGTGCTCGTATCTGAGTGTGCGTGTATCAGTGCCTGCGTGTATCAGTGCCTGTGTGTATCAGTGCCTGTGTGTATCAGTGCCTGTGTGTATCAGTGCCTGTGTGTATCAGTGCCTGTGTGTGTGCATCAGTATGTAAGCGTGAACCCTGTGTGTGTGTGCATCATTGCCTGTGCGATGTATCTGTGCTTTCTGTGTGTATCTGAGTGCCTGCGTGTATCAGTGTCTGTGTGTATCAGTTGCCTGTGTGTATCAGGTGCCATGTGTGTATCAGTGCCTGTGCGTATCCAGTTCATATTTAGTGTGCGTGCGTGGTCTGATCAGTGCTTGTATCAGTGTTTGCGTGAATGAATACGTGCGTGCATTACTGTGTGCCTGCTCCGTGTGCGCGTGTTTAGTGCGTACATTCCGCAGCGTGTAATTCACCGGGTCGGTCAGGATCACTTGATGGTCGTGATGGTCAGCTTTTACCCTCCCGGAAGGGAGCTGAGAGCTCATATAGTCCGATCTAAGGGCAAGGCTGTGACCTTCACACACGCACACACCCGTCCCCTTGCTCAAGGGAGACAGTAACCACCCACTTCGTCAGTGAAACTTTTCGCAACCTGAGCGAGGCGCGAACTCCCGTGCATCAGTGTGTGCGTGCATCGGTGTGTGCGTGCATCAGTGTGTACGTGCTAAGTGTGTACGTAGTCAAATTGTGTGTTCAGTGTGTACTTAGTCAAATTGTGCGTGTTCAGTGTGTAGGTGTTCAGTGTGTAGGTGTTCAGTGTCTGCGTGTTTATTCTGTGCGTGTTTATTGTGTGCGTGTTCAGTGTGTACGTGTTCAGTGTGTACATGTTCAGTGTGTGTGTGTGTTATTGTGTGTGTGTGTGTGTGTGTGTGTGTGTGTGTGTGTGTGTGTGTGTGTGTGTGTGTGTGTGTGTGTGTGTGTTCTTACCTAATTGTATCTTTACAGGAATGAGTCCAGCTCGTACTGTCCCGTGTCTTAAACCACATTTATCGTACAAATCCTTAAATCTGTGAATTGTTTTGGCACACACTATTTCATTCGGTAGTGCATTCCATTGATCAATTGCTCTGTTTGGTGTGTCTCTGTGTGTGTCTGTGTGTGCGTGTGTCTGTGTGTGTCTGTGTCTGTGTCTGTGTGTCTGCATCTGTGTGTGTGTCTGTGTGTTTGTGTGTGTTTGTGTGTGTCTTTGTGTGTGTGTTTGTGTGTGTCTGTGTGTGTGTGTTTGTGTGTGTGTGTGTGTGTGTGTGTGTGTGTGTGTGTGTGTGTGCGTGTATGTGTGCGTGTGTGTGTGTGCGTGTGTGTGTGCGTGTGTGTGTGCGTGTGTGTGTGTGTGTGTGTGTGTGTGCGTGTGTGTGTGCGTGTGTGTGCGTGTGTGTGTGTGTGTGTGTGTGTGTGTGTGTGTGTGTGTGTGTGTGTGTGTGTGTGTGTGTGTGTGTGTGTGTGTGTGTGCGTGTGTGTGTGCGTGTGTGTGTGTGCGTGTGTGTGTGCGTGTGTGTGTGTGCGTGTGTGTGTCTGTCTGTCTGTGTGTGTATCTGTGTGTCTGTATCTGTGTGTGTGTGTGTGCGTGTGTGTGTGTGCGTGTGTGTGTGCGTGTGTGTGTGTGCGTGTGTGTATGTGTGTGTATCTGTGTGTGTGTGTGTGCGCGCGCTTGCATGCGTGCGTGTGCATTAAAATATCCGAGCATCACTGAGTCTATGCATCATTGTGTGTGTGTGTGTGTGTGTGTGTGTGTGTGTGTGTGTGTGTGCATCATTGTGTGCGTGTATCTCTGCTCGTATCTGAGTTTGCGTGTATCAGTGCCTGTGTGTATCAGTGCCTGTGTGTATCAGTGTGTGCGTATATTAGTGTGCGTGCGTGCTCTGATCAGTGCTTGTATCAGTGTTTGCGTGAATGAATACGTGCGTGCATTAGTATGTGCCTGCTCCGTGTGCGCGTGTTTAGTGCGTACATGCCGCAGCGTGTGCGTGCATCGGTGTGTGCGAGCATCAGTGTGTACGTGCTGTGTACGTAGTCAAATTGCGTGTGTTCAGTGTGTACTTAGTCAAATTGTACGTGTTCAGTGTGTACGTGTTCAGTGTGTGTGTGTGTGTGTGTGTGTGTGTGTGTGTGTGTGTGTGTGTGTGTGTGTGTGTGTGTGTGTGTGTGCATCATTGTGTGCGTGTATCTGTGCTCGTATCTGAGTGTGAGTGTATCAGTGACTGTGTGTATCAGTGCCTGTGTGTATCAGTGCCTGTGTGTATCAGTGCCTGTGTGTATCAGTGCCTGTGTGTATCAGTGTGTGAGTATATTAGTGTGCGTGCGTGCTCTGATCAGTGCTTCTATCTGTTTGCGTGAATGAATTCGTGCGTGCATTAGTGTGTGCCTGCTCCATGTGAGCGTGTTTAGGGCGTACATGCCGCAGCGTGTGCGTGCATCGGTGTGTGCGAGCATCAGTGTGTACGTGCTGTGTACGTAGGCAAATTGCGTGTGGTCAGTGTGTACTTAGTCAAATTGTACGTGTTCAGTGTGTACGTGTTCAGTGTGTGTGTGTGTGTGTGTGTGTGTGTGTGTGTGTGTGTGTGTGTGTGTGTGTGTGTGTGTGTGTGTGTGTGTGTGTGCATCATTGTGTGCGTGTATCTGTGCTCGTATCTGAGTGTGTGTGTATCAGTGCGTGAGTGTATCAGTGCCTGTGTGTATCAGTGTGTGCGTATATTAGTGTGCGTGCGTGCTCTGATCAGTGCTTCTATCTGTTTGCGTGAATGAATTCGTGCGTGCATTAGTGTGTGCCTGCTCCATGTGAGCGTGTTTAGGGCGTACATGCCGCAGCGGGTGCGTGCATCGGTGTTTGCGTGCATCAGTGTGTACTTGCTAAGTGTGTACGTAGTCAAATTGTGCGTGTTCAGTGTGTACATGTTCAGTGTGTACGTGTTCAGTGTGTACGTGTTCAGTGTGTATGTGTTTATTGTGTGCTTGTTTATTGTGTGTATATTCAGTGTGCGCGCGTGTGTGTTTATTGTGTGCGTGTGTGCGCGCGTGTGTGTTTATTGTGTGCGTGTTCAGTGAGCGCGTATTCCCGGTGTGTGCGTATTCAATGTGTGCGTGTTAGTGTGCGTTCTCAGTGTGTGCGTACTTGTGTGCGTGCTCTGTGTGCGTATTTACAATGTGCGAATACCAGTGTGTAACTCAAACTGTCTGCATGTTTGTAAGAGTGAAGTTATGCAAAAAATTTAATGATGATGATGATGATGATGACTGAGGCGTCTGGCTGTAGATAGTAACAGTAGATAGATGATGATGATGATGATGATGATGATTTTTTCTAGTTCTTTTTAATCCGGAAACCTTATGTTATCAAAGAGGATTCTGTACTCTACTCCTTTCACCTTAACTTTGGCCTTTAAATTTTCGTTCCATTTGCAGCTTATTTCACGTGTCTCAGTTGCGTCTTTGAAACAGCACTTTTTCGTGACTACGCATAATATTCTATTGTTACAACTAAGCACTCGAGATGAAGAGATAGTGCAATTTAGGCCAAGTTAGAGGTAAAAATAATGAGCATAGTGAAGGGGATGGGATGGAGGCATGGAGTAGAGAGGTATACGAGGACAGGCGGGTTATTACGTTGGGGGAGTGGCAGCAGAAAATCGCAGTGTATATGGGGCGACATGGAGGCGATTTGTTTGTGGCCACTCCCTTACGGGTTTAAGGCGTCTGGCTATAGATAACTAGACAATTAGGGCTATAGATATAGGTGACGATACCACGACTACTAAAATTACATCCATTTCCCTTATTTCCTACAATTTCTTTGGCCTACAACGCTTCCTGGCTGACCGTAAAGATATCCCCGTGTCCTAATTTAGTCACCTATAATGGCAAAAACAGCAAAACCCAACACTTGCACGGCAAGAGGAGCAAGCCTACACACCATCACTACTCCCCTAACCAAGCAAAACGACGTCTATTGCCCTCATCCGTTGAATCTATTTGACCTATGACACTTCCTGGTTGGCAGCAAAGATACCTCTGTGTCCTATCTGATGGATCAATCTTAATGGCAAAAAAAACAGCGAAATTTAACCCCAAAACAGTAAAATTTAACACTCTTACCATCAGGAGACGGAGCCGACGCAGCCTCACCCTCTTATCGTCCGAGTACCACTGACTGACCAATGGAATGCCATGCTTGTTCAGCGACCATGGAAACTCGTGTACGAGCACACTTTACCCAACTACTTTTACAACCACTAGAGGGCACGGATTCCTCTCATCATGCTTCAGGGTAACTTCTAGCATTTTATTTCTAGCTAATACAAGAGGCAGTTATGCTTCTGTGAGCTCACTTATAAGTGTCTGAGAGGTGTTCATGCTGTTAAATATTAACCACTCCTATGCAATCGTGACAACTCCTAGTACTTTTCTTTTATTAGACTCCAGACGATTTTATTCAGTTGGTGATTGGGTCTTAGGAGGCTTAGTGCATAAGAGAAAACCGTCGTAGAGGAAGCATCAGGGACCTGTAGCAAACAAAGTCAGAAATTATACTTAGATGTTTACCATACTCTATTCACTTTCACTTTGTCTAATATTGCCATCTCCTCACCTTAAATGCTGAGCTGTAAGGATACATTAACACTAGAATATAGACCAATACTCTCTTTTCCGTAAATGGACCTAAAATTACCATCTATCCATCTTGAATGCTGAGTTGTAACAATAGATGAACACCAAAATATGATGCTAGTCACGAAGAAGTGCTATGTAAAGGATGTAGTGCCATACCATTGTCATTGCCTGGCACTGGGCTACGTGAAATGAGTAAAATGACCTACACAAGGATGGAAATCTGGCCCGTGTTAGAGGAAGACCGGTATAGTCACGAAAAGGTGTTATGGAATGGATACAGAACTTCACTTTAACTTGGCCTGAAATTGCCATCTCTCCATCTTTGAATGCTGAGCTGTAACAAGAGCCTGACATTAGAATATGATGCTAGTCACGAAAAAGTGCTGTTGGACATATGTAGAGCCGTGTTATTGTCTTCTGCCTGTAATTATGCTATGAGAAATAAGCAGCATATATAAGATCTCAGCCATGTTAAGTCTGATAAGCTATACATACAGCTTAATGGAACGCTCTGGTAAAAATTACAGCTATAAACTCTTTCTAACTCCCTAGCACCTCTTCCTTAGCTATTTATTTTGTTTTATTACACCTTGCTCTCCTACTGTGCTGTATAAATACTTCAAGCTTTACCATAATCTGCATAAAAAACGTACAAGGATGTTAATCAGCCTTGTCCAAAAATATATCATACAAGGAAGTCTTTTGGTTGACTAGTGGGAGGTGCCTGTGTGTTACCATGGCAACCTCTCACACCACCAGTTACATACACACATTTTCCACCAGCAAGTTCCATTAGAGAGAGTGTGTGTGTGTGTGTGTGTGTGTGTGTGTGTGTGTGTGTGTGTGTGTGTGTGTGTGTGTGTGTGTGTGTGTGTGTGTGTGTGTGTGTGTGTGTGTGTGTGTGTGTGTGTGTGTGTGTGTGTGTGTGTGTGTGTGTGTGTGTGTGTGTGTGTGTGTGTGTGTGTGTGTGTGTGTGTGTGTGTGTGTGTGTGTGTGTGTGTGTGTGTGTGTGTGTGTGTGTGTGTGTGTGTGTGTGTGTGTGTGTGTGTGTGTGTGTGTGTGTGTGTGTGTGTGTGTGTGTGTGTGTGTGTGTGTGTGTGTGTGTGTGTGTGTGTGTGTGTGTGTGTGTGTGTGTGTGTGTGTGTGTGTGTGTGTGTGTGTGTGTGTGTGTGTGTGTGTGTGTGTGTGTGTGTGTGTGTGTGTGTGTGTATTGTGTGTGTGTGTGTGTGTGTGTGTGTGTGCTACAGTGAAATGTGTGTGTGTGTGTGATGTGTGCCATGTGTGTGTGTGATGTGTGTACAGTGTGTGTGTGTGCTGTGATAAAAATGTACAGTGTGTGTGTGTGTGTGTACAACTGTGTAGCACCTGTGTGTGTGCTGTGTGTGTGTGCTGTGTTACACCTTGTGTGTGTGTGCTGTGTGTGTGTGTGTGTGTGTGTACCATAATGTGTGTAAAAAACGTACAAAAGTGATGTGTGTGTGTGTGTGTCCAAAAATGTGTCGCTGTGTGTGTGTGTGTGTGTGTGTAGTGTGTGTGTGTGTGTGTGTTACCATGGCAACCTCTCACACCACCAGGTTACATACACACATTTTCCCACCCAGCAAGTGTGTGTGTGTGTGTGTGTGTGTGTGTGTGTGTGTGTGTGTGTGTGTGTGTGTGTGTGTGTGTGTGTGTGTGTGTGTGTATACAGTCATGCGTGTGCCTGCACATCTCACCGCAATGCTCCGCCAACACCCACGACACTTTTCTCCTTAATTTCTTACCACAGAGAACTCTTACATTCCTGGATCTTTTCAAAAACTTGGTTCTGACGTCCTTCTTACATATTAATAAGGAAAGAAAGGAAACAGTTGATATAAATCTTCGTACAAAATCAATATATATAAATTGCGGGAGATATATTCTTTTCACTTTCACTTGGCCCAGATTTTCGTTCTTTTGCAGCTGATTTCACGTAGTTCAAAGTGGCAGAAAGTACAATGCTATGGCACTCTACAACCTTGTCTCAGCACATCTTCGTGACCAGCATCATCTTCCAGTGTTCATCTATTGCTACAACTCAGCATTCAGGACGGAAATAGGGGAGTTTTAGGCCAAGTTAGAGTAAAAAGAGTATAGTGGACAATATTCATAGTCTTGCCTTGGTTAGAGTGTGGCTTGGTTAGAGTGTGTTACACACACACACACACACACACACACACTCCCTTCCCCATCAAGAAGTCCTACCTTAGAATACTTGTGTGTGTGTGTGTGTGTGTGTGTGTGTGTGTGTGTGTGTGTGTACAATCTTATCAGTGTGACGTGTGCGTGTGTGTAGTCATGTGAGTATATTTCACGTACATGTGTAAGTGTGTAATTATAAAGTCTTATCAGAATGACATGTGTGCGTGTACTGTATGTATGTGACGTACATGTGTAGGTGTGTATGTGAGTGTGTTTGACGTACATGTGTAAGTGTGTAATTATAAACAGTCTTATCAGAATGACGTGTGTGCGTGTATGTATGTGACGTACATGTGTAGGTGTGTATGTGAGTGTGTTTGACGTATATGTACGTGTATGCTTCGTGATGTGTGTGCGTGTATGTATGCATCTATGTATGTAGTGTGTGCACATTTGTGATATATGTATGTAGATGTGTGTGTGTGTGTGTGTGTGTGTGTGTGTGTGTGTGTGTGTGTGTATGAAGTGTTTGCGTGTGTGTATGTAGTGCGTGTATGTGTATGAAGTGTTTGCGTGTGTGTATGAAGTGTGTGCGTGTGTAAGAAGTGTGTGCGTGTGTGTAAGAAGTGTGTGCGTGTGTGTATGTAGTGTGTATGTATGTATGTATGTACGTATGTAGGTGTATACACGTTATCTTAAAGCTCTACGTTTTCATTCAATACGGCAAGTTAGAGAGAGAGAGAGAGAGAGAGAGAGAGGAAGGCCGTTGACTGTGTGTGTGTGTGTGTGTGTGTGTGTGTGTGTGTGTGTGTGTGTGTGTGTGTGTGTGTGTGTGTGTCTGTGTGTGTGTGTGTCTGTCTGTCTGTCTGTCTATCTGTGCGTGTTTGAATAGTCACCCATCGAAAGAGAAAGAGAGAGAGAGAGAGAGAGAGAGAGAGAGAGAGGAAGGCCGTTGACTGTGTGTGTGTGTGTGTGTGTGTGTGTGTGTGTGTGTGTGTGTGTGTGTGTGTGTGTGCATCAGTACTGAGGCTGGGCAGTTACAGCTAACTGAAGAACGTGGGCATGTCGGTAGGCAAGAATAAACGTAAGTAGGTAGGTAAGTAGGTAGATAAGGAGGTAGGCAAAGTAGGTAGGTATATAGATAGGTAGCTAGGTAGGTAGCTAGGTAGACAGAGAAATAGGTGGGTAGGTAAGTAGGATGGTGGGTAGGTAAGTAGGTTGGTAGGTAAGTAGGTTGGTAGGTAGGTAAGTAGGTTGGTAGGTAGGTAAGTAGGTTGGTAGGTAGGTAAGTAGGTTGGCAGGTAGATTGGTAGGTAGGTAGACAGAGAAATAGGTGGGTAGGTAAGTAGGTTGGTAGGTAGGTAAGTAGGTTGGTAGGTAGGTAGGCAGGTCGGTAGGTAGGCAAGAGTAAAGTTAAGAAGGTAGATTGGTCAGTAGGTAGGTAAGTAGGTAGGAAGGTAGGTAAGTAGATAAATAGGTGGGTAGGCTGGTAGGTAAGTAGATACGAAGGCAGGTAGGTAAGTAGATACGAAGGTAGGTAGGTAGGTAGGTAAGTAGATATGTAAAGTTGGTAGGACGGTAGGTAGGCCATTAGTATGTATATATGGAGATACCTAATAGATAACAGACAGACGGGATGGATGAAAGGAAGGAAGGAAGGAAGGAAGGAAGAGGAAGAAAAGAATGAATGAAGGAAGGAAGGAGGGATGAAAGGAAGGACAGAAGGAAGGAAGGAAGGAATTAGGGAAGGAAGGAATTAGGGAAGGAAGGAAGGAAGAAGAGAGGGAAGGAAGGAAGGAAGAAAGGAATGAATGAAGGAAGGAATGAATGAAGGAAGGAAGGAAGGAAAAAAGGAAGGAAGGAAGGAAGGAAGGAATTAGGGAAGGAAGGAAGAAAGGAAGAAAAGAGGGAAGGAAGGAAGAAAGGAATGATTAGCAAAGAAAGAAAGGAACGAAAAAGGAAGTAAGGAACGAAGGAATGAAGGAAAGAACTAAGTAAGAAGGAATGAAGGAAGGAAAGAAGAAAGGAATGGAATGAAGGAAGCTGAAGGAAGGAAGTATTAGTAAGAAAGGAAGGAATGAAGGAATGAAGTAAAGTAAGGAAGGAATGAATGAAGGATTAGGAAAGAAGCTAAGTAATGAAGGAAGGAAAGAAGTAAGGAAGGAATGAGTAGAATGAAGGAAGGAAAGAAGAAAGTAAGGAATGTAAGGAATGAAGGAAAGGAATGCTAAGTAAGGAAGGAATGAAGGAAGCGAAGGAAGGAAGCTTAAGGAAGTAAGGAAGGAAGGAAGGAAGAGAAAGTAAGGAAGTAAGGAAGGAAGCAGGAAGTAAGGTACAAGGAAGGAAGGAATAATGAAGAAATAGCTAATGAATGAATGAATAATAATGAAGGAAAGAAGCAAGTATGAAGGGAAGTGAATAATGAAAGAAGCAAGTAATAATAATAAATAAATACGGAAAGAAGTACGGAATAATGAAGGAAAGAAAGAAGTAAGTAAGTAAGTATGGAAGGAAGGAATAGAAGTTTGTTAGCTAAGTATGAAGGAAGGAAGGAATAATGAAAGAAGTAAGTAAGGAATTATACGAAGGAAAGAAGTAAGGAAGGAATAACAATGAAAGAAGTAAGCAAGCAAGGAAGCATTAAAGGTTAGCTAAGCATGAATAAAGGAAGGTATTTGAATGAAGGAAGAACAAGTGTTGAAGGAAGGAGAAGAAGGAAAGAAGTAAGTATGGAAGGAAGGAATAGGGCTGAAAGAAGTAAGCAAGGAAGGAAGGAAGGAAGGAAAGAAGTTGCTATGGAAGGAAGGAATGAATATAAAGAAGTAAGTACAAGGAATAATGAATGAAAGAAGTACAAGCATGGAATAATGAACAGGCTAGAAGCAAGTAAGGAATAAGGAAGAAAGGAAGAAGTGGTGAGGAAGAAAGGAAGGAAGGAAAGCACGCATGAAGGAAGCGAAGGAAGGAAGGAAGAAAGAAGCAAGTGTATGGAAGTGATATTGGGTTGAAGGAAGGAAAGAAGTAAGGAAGGAAGGAAGGAAGGAAGGAAGGAAAGAAGTAAGTAAGGAAGGAAGGAAGGAAAGAAGTAAGGAAGGAAGGAAGGAAGGAAGGAAGGAAGGAAAGAAGTAAGGAAGGAAGGAAGGAAGGAAAGAAGTAAGTAAGGAAGGAAGGAAGGAAAGAAGTAAGTAAGGAAGGAAGGAAGGAAAGAAGTAAGTAAGGAAGGAAGGAAGGAAAGAAGTAAGTAAGTAAGGAAGGAAGGAAGGAAGGAAAGAAGTAAGTAAGGAAGGAAGGAAGGAAGGAAAGAAGTAAGTAAGGAAGGAAGGAAGGAAAGAAGTAAGTAAGGAAGGAAGGAAGGAAAGAAGTAAGTAAGGAAGGAAGGAAGGAAAGAAGTAAGTAAGGAAGGAAGGAAGGAAAGAAGTAAGTAAGTAAGGAAGGAAGGAAGGAAGGAAAGAAGTAAGTAAGGAAGGAAGGAAGGAAGGAAAGAAGTAAGTAAGGAAGGAAGGAAGGAAAGAAGTAAGTAAGTAAGGAAGGAAGGAAGGAAGGAAAGAAGTAAGTAAGGAAGGAAGGAAGGAAAGAAGTAAGTAAGTAAGGAAGGAAGGAAGGAAGGAAAGAAGTAAGTAAGTAAGGAAGGAAGGAAGGAAAGAAGTAAGTAAGGAAGGAAGGAAGGAAGGAAAGAAGTAAGGAAGGAAGGAAGGAAGGAAGGAAAGAAGGAAGGAAGGAAGGAAAGAAGTAAGTAAGGAAGAAAGGAAGGAAGGAAGGAAGGAAGCAGGAAAGAAGCTGGAAGAGAAAATGACTAAGGGAGAGGAGGGGGGGTGGAGGGAGTGGCTGGGGACGAGAGTCAAGGAGACGGGCGGGGGCCGCGCCAGACGAGAGAATATGATACGTCAGGCGCGTCCCCAGCCCGTCTCTTCTGGCCTCTCGTCCCCAGCCACTCTGTTTGTCTGTCTCTGTCTGTCTGTCTGTCTCCGTATCTATCTGTCTCTGTCTCTGTCTGCCAGTCTGTCTCTCAGTCTGTCTGTCTGTCTGTCTGTCTCTCGCTTGGTCTATCTCTGTCTTTCTCCGTCTCTGTCTCTTTCTGTCTGCCTCTCTGTCTGTCTGTCTATCTCTGTCTGTCTGTCTCTCTCTCCCACGCGTCTTCACTGCCTGAGCTTCTCTAAGGACAAGATAGGGTAGGGTAGGGTAGGGTAGGATAGGATAGGGTAGGGTAGGGTAGGGTAGGGTAGGGTAGGGTAGGGTAGGGCAGGGTAGGGTAGGATAGGGTAGGGTAGGGTAGGGTAGGGTAGGGTAGGGTAGGATAGGGTAGGGTAGGGTAGGGTAGGGTAGGGTAGGGTAGGGTAGGGTAAGGTAGGGTAGGGTAGGGTAGGGTAGGATAGGGTAGGGTAGGGTAGGGTAGGGTAGGGTAGGGTAGGGTAGGGTAGGGTAGGATAGGGTAGGGTAGGGTAGGGTAGGGTAGGGTAG
Organism: Coenobita brevimanus; assembly: GCF_032717465.1. Taxonomy (NCBI): domain Eukaryota; kingdom Metazoa; phylum Arthropoda; class Malacostraca; order Decapoda; family Coenobitidae; genus Coenobita; species Coenobita brevimanus. Next base: position 27,096 of record NW_027643658.1, read on the forward strand.
GATAGTGTAGGGTAGGGTAGGGTAGGGTAGGGTAGGATAGGGTAGGGTAGGGTAGGGTAGGGTAGGGTAGGGTAGGGAAGAGTAGAGTAGGGTAGGGTAGGGTAGGGTAGCGTAGTGTAGGGCAAGGTAGTGTAGGGTAGGGTAGTGTAGGGTAGGGCTGGGTAGGATAGGGTAGTGTAGGGTAGGGCAGGGTAGGGTAGGGTAGGGTAGGGTAGGGTAGGGTAGGGTAGTGTAGGGTACGGTAGGGTAGGGTAGGGTAGTGTAGGGTACGGTAGGGTAGGGTAGTGTAGGGTACGGTAGGGTAGGGTAGGGTAGTGTGCGGTAGTGTAGGGTAGGGTAGTGTAGGTTAGGGCTGGGTAGGGTAGGGTAGGGTAGTGTAGGGTACGGTACGGTAGGGTAGGGTAGTGTGCGGTAGTGTAGGGTAGGGTAGTGTAGGTTAGGGCTGGGTAGGGTAGGGTAGGGTAGTGTAGGGTAGGGCTGGGTAGGGTAGGGTAGTGTAGGGTAGGGCAGGGTAGGGTAGGGTAGGGTAGGGTAGGGTAGGGTAGGGTAGTGTAGGGTAGGGGTTGGGTAGGGGTAGGGTAGTGTAGTGTAGGGTAGGATAGTGTAGTGAGGTCGCTAGTAGGGGAGGGTAGGGTAGGGTAGTGTAGGGTAGGGTAGTGTAGGGTAGGGGAGGGTAGTGTAGGGTAGGGTAGGGGAGGGTAGTGTAGGGTAGGGTAGGGTAGGGTAGTGTAGGGTAGGGTAGGGTAGGGTAGTGTAGGGTAGGGTAGGGTAGGGTAGTGTAGGGTAGGGTAGGGTAGGATAGGGTAGTGTACGGTAGTGTAGGGAAGGGTAAGGTAGGGTAGGGTAGTGTAGGGTAGTGTACGGTAGTGTAGGGAAGGGTAAGGTAGGGTAGGGTAGGGTAGGGTAGTGTACGGTAGTGTAGGGTAGGGTAGGGTAGGGCAGGGCAGGGCAAGGTAGGGCAGGGCAGGGCAGGGTAGTCAGTAAAGGTAGATTAGCTTTGGTCTGGTAGATTTAGGTAAGCTTACAGTTAGATAAATAGATAGATAGACGTGGATGATATTTTGATTATGAACTCTGATACACACAGGTCTTTTGGCGTCTCTCTCTCTCTCTCTCTCTATCTCTATCCCTTGCCATACGCCTTAATCCCGTAAGGGGTGGCCACAAACAAATCACCTCCATGTCGCCCTGACCACGGCCATTTCACTGCCCTCCCCCCAACTTACACCCCCCTCTCTCATACACCTCTCTACTTCACCCCTCCATCTCTTCCTCGGTCTCCCTCTCCCTCTCCCCTCCTCCACCTCACCCACATCACTCTCCTAGTTAATATCACATTCATTATGTAAGCATCATTGATGTGTGTGTGTGTGTGTGTGTGTGTGTGTGTGTGTGTGTGTGTGTGTGTGTGTGAGAGAGAGAGAGAGAGAGAGGAATTTATGTATACGAGTGTAGGAAAGGGGACTTTGAATGTGTGTGTGTGTGTGTGTGTGTGTGAGAGAGAGAGAGAGAGAGAGAGAGAGAGAGAGAGAGAGAGAGGGGGAATTTATGTATACGAGTGTATGAAAGGGGACTTTGAATGTGTGTGTGTGTGTGTGTGTGTGTGTGTGTGTGTTAGTGACGTGTGGCAGTGTAAGTTGCCTATCTATCTATCTATCATTCTATCCACCCATCCATCCATCTATCTGTCTATCTATCTATCTGTCCATCTATCTATCCACTCATCCCTCCATCCCTCCATCCATCTATCTATTTATCCATCTACCTATCACTCTATTCATCCATCCATCTATCCATCTATCTAATCTAACCGGCGAAATATTACTTAGCTTTTAACGCAGGGAAGTGATGACTGACTGGCTTACTGACTGGCTCTCCTCTGGCTTTCCTCATGGCTTGCTGTGGAATTCCTTCAGAGTTCCGTACGTCTATCTGTCGACAAAAAAAAGAAAAGAAAAAAATCATCATCATCATCATCATTGTCCGACTCTGGGCAAAGGCTTCAGGGCCTATTCCCAAGTCCCAGTAGTCCTCCTTGGGGCCCAGTAATGCTCCTACATCTCCACATGTCACCACTTCGGCGCTAACACCTACCATCTATATTGAATACATGCTAGGGCTGTCTCATACAACACTGGTGTACTGGTATTAGCAGGGGTACTTTTATGACATGTCGGTGGGTCTTCTGGTAGATCAGAAAAGTCTGCTTTTTAAGAAATTCAAATCCTTAAACTGTTCCTTGCCCCAGCCGGGATTAGAACCTGGGTCCATTAGGATTCCAGGCATATCATTTAGGAATATTTGTTGCGAAATGGTCCAAGAACATAACCAAAATCCAAATTTGTACCAAAAATCTGGCTGTTCAATAAATGTGTAGGCTAATGAAGCCAGTTTGGTGCGCCATGTGATGTCACGAGGGGTGGTGGGCGGAGCTTACCACCCGACGTGTGCAAGAGTCTACCTGTTGGAGTTATTTTACCATGGCAAAGACAGAACAGGAAGACAGAAGAACAGACACAGAAAAAGAATGATACAGCAGACCCTCTCTACACCAGATCAATGTGGGGGGATGGGGGAAGCCCGATCCGATAAAGCCGATAATCTGGTAAGTCCAATGGCTCCCCCACAAGTTGGATTTCAAGCACATAATGGAAAATCTATATCTATCTATCTATTGCCAGACCCCTCAATCCCGTACGGGGTGGCCACACACAAATCGCCTCCATGTCGCCCTGTCCCCCGCCATTTCACTGCCCTGCTCCCAACTCACACCCCCCTCTCTCATATATCTCTCCACCTCATCTCTCCATTCACCCTCGGCCTCCCTCCTTCTTCCCTGTCCACCTCACTCACATACACTCTCCTCGTCAGTCTCTCACCCTCCATCTGATTTCCTTATGGTATGTAAAATAATGTGATAGAAAATATTAGGGTAATAAACAGAGGTGGATTGGCCTTGTGGAGAAGATGGAGACTGAGACACTAGCTAGGACAGTGTGTGTGAGTGAGGTTGAGGAGGGCAGAGGGAGGGGCAGACCAAGGATGAGATGCAGGAATGGAGTGGAGAGTTATATGAGAGACTGGGGTGTACGCTGGGGGAAGGGCAGTGAAATGGCAGGGGACAGGGCAACATGGAGACAGTTTGTTTGTTGGCACCCCTTACGGGATTAAGGTATCTGGCAACAGATAGATGGAAAAAATAATGTCTTATTTGTCTGGCTGTAGATAGGTAGATAGACAGAATAAAATACTGAGCCTTACTTGTAACAAAGGCTTTTTGTATCCTGGCTCCCTCTCTGCACCATCTTCACCTTGTTCTTCAGTTTACTCACCAGACTGCCGCCTTCTTGCATCACCTTAGCCACATCTTTCGTCTCTTTGGTTATCTTTTAGACTTTCTCTTCTGCTTCCTTCATCCTGCAAAATCAATTTTCATAATCAGTACAACATTGTCATTTACAGTTGTATTCTTGGTGGATTTGGATATTTCTCAACACCACTTTTTGAGCCATTTATTGTGCACATCTCATCTCAGTGTGCTTTTGTATATTACTGATGCCAACACTGTTACTATACAAGCACCATAAATAACAGTTCACAATGTTGACGTGTAATATACAAAAAGGGTTGTTATGAGGGAGGGTTGTATATGAGAGAGGGGGTTGTGAGCTGGGGACAGGACAGTGAAATGGCAGGGGACAGGGCGATATGGAGGCGATTTGCTTGTGGCCACCCCTTATGAGATTAAGGCGTCTGGCAATAGATAGATAGATGGATAGATAGGCTGTTAAGGAAGAGCTGCTATCAAGCCTTCCTGTGCCCCCTACACCATTTAACCCTTTGACCAGACCTGATCCACTGCAGTTTTTATTCATGCTAACACCAAAGCATTTTTATAAAACTAAAACAATTACTAGCAGTCACAGGCTTACAAAAACTAATTCAAAGTAACTTTCTCTGCAAATGGTCCATCTAAAAGTTATATTTAGGCAAACACTACATGATTTTACTCAGGCTCACACTAGTGCATAATAGATGCTGACATACACTACGTCAAGTAATACAGCATCAGTACAGGTACCTCAGGTTAAAAAAAAAAACAGCATACATTCAAAAGTGGTATTTCCCTCCTCAGTTAGCTCAAGTGCTATTAAAACTGTGACAGTCTGCCTCTCACATCCCTAACCCCGACGTTCACACTTCACACTTTCCGCACCCAACTGTCATCCTCCATCCTCTCCACATGCCCAAACCATCTCAATCTACCCCTCATCACCACAACACCAATACACTCCAGTCCCAGCCTTCCTCTCAACTCTTCAATCATAAACCAGCCCCCCAGGCCTCACACCCAAGGACACACTACACATCCTTTTAATCACTGTCATTTCTGTATATTTGAGCCTACAGATCTCGTCTTCCTTTACTGCCCAGGTCTCACTACCATACAGCATTACACTGCTAACACATGCTGCATACAAAGGTCCCCTAGCATGGAGGGAGAGCCCTCTCAATGTCAGGGGAGGCAACAGCTCCCTGAACTTCTTCCAACCACTCCTCACTCTGGCCACAGACCAAGCTCCAGTCCCACCTCCAGCACATAACATGTCTCCCAAATAAGAAAACTCTTCCTTACACCCAAGAGGAGGAGGAGGAGGAGGAGAAAAAGGAAGAAGGAAATGATGAACAGAAGGATGAGGATGAGGAGGAAAAGAGAAAGAGGGAGAAGAGCGCGAAGGAGGAGGAAGAAGTGGAGAATGAAAAAGAGAAAGAGGAATGGAGAGGAAGACAAGGAAAGGAGAAAAAGGAGGAGAAAAAGGAGGAAAAAAGACGGAAGAGGAGGAGGAGGAGAGGAAAGAAGGGGAGAGGAGGAGGAGGAGGAGGGGGAAAGGAAATGGGTGTAATAAGGCCGAGCTACACTGCTTAATACATGATAGGCCTACAGTCTTCCCTATACTTTTCAGCATTATAAAAACAATAAGAACAAGGATGACGAGGTTAATACAAAATAAAATGAAGAATAAAGAACAGTTATTAACACTACACCAATATATCTAACTGTCTATAGCATGACGACTCCATCCCGTAAGAACAAACATACCGCCTCCTTATCGCCCTGTCCCCCGCCATTTCACTGCCCTCCCCCACAGCACACCCCATACACGTAGCCACTGGGGGGGGGGGGCAGGGGGGCACTTTGCCCCCCCTGGGAATATTTGGGGGAAATGCTGAAAGGGATTTTTGGCATAGTTCTTGTATGACAATACAATTTTCCTAATTTTACCACCTGTATATTAAACAATATTATCTATTTCCAAAAATTTTATGTGGAAGCAATAATTTCCTTTGAAATTGAAAGCTAAATATAATAAAACCCTTGGGAAAAAAATGACCATTTATAAGTTAACAATTTCCCGTGTCACCGTAGATGACGTGGTTAATATTAGAGCTGTAATGATGTTTTGCACATGAAGCCTGATGAGGTGTAAAAATGGCCTTCCTGTCCCCTCAGCCACATCCTCTCACCCTGCAGCCATATCCTCTCACCCTGCAGCCATATCCTCTCACCCTGCAGCCATATCCTCTCACCCTGCAGCCACATCCTCTCACCCTGCAGCCATATCCTCTCACCCTGCAGCCATATCCTCTTACCCTGCAGCCACATCCTCTCACCCTGCAGCCACATCCTCTCACCCTGCAGCCATATCCTCTCACCCTGCAGCCACATCCTCTCACCCTGCAGCCACATCCTCTCACCCTGCAGCCACATCCTCTCACCCTGCAGCCACATCCTCTCACCCTGCAGCCATATCCTCTCACCCTGCAGCCACATCCTCACCCTGCAGCCATATCCTCTCACCCTGCAGCCATATCCTCTCACCCTGCAGCCATATCCTCTCACCCTGCAGCCATATCCTCTCACCCTGCAGCCATATCCTCTCACCCTGCAGCCATATCCTCTCACCCTGCAGCCACATCCTCTCACCCTGCAGCCATATCCTCTCACCCTGTAGCCAGTTGCAAACAAAAACTGCACAATTATTACACACAACTGAAACAAGCAGAATTTTCGAAGACTGCATGAAGCCATTTTGATCACCTCAGACTACATTATACAAGGTAGGCAGATATAAATAGGTGTGCCAGGGGCCTCGTTTGAGTGGGGGACAGGGGGACTTGCTTCCCCCCCCCCCACACACTTTTTGGAGCCTGGGGGACAGAGTATCTTTTGTCCCCCCCACTTTTCTAGGTGAGAATTTTCAAGATGAATAGCTCTACGCCGTTTTTTTTTTTTTTTTCCTTAATGGAAAAATCCTTTCAATGCAGCACAGTACAGTTCAGGTGATATGAAAATCATTCCCTGCTGAGAGGGGCAGGTGGCGTGGTCACCTGAGTCAAGGATTAAGACAGTTTAATCCCAGCAGATGTATTTTTACTTAGGTCAGTCTTGACGTATGCACCACCCCTGATGCCTGAGCCAGTGAGAATCAAACTAAAAGAATATGTAGTGGAAAACAGAATTTCTACTGCCTACCACCACAACAGTAGTGCAAAACAGAATACCAGACTGGGGGTGGCTGCAGCAGCGGGTTTGAATTTATGCATATGTGCTAAGTGGAGAGAGAGAGAGAGAGAGAGAGAGAGAGAGAGAGAGAGAACCGCAAAGGAAAATAGAAAAAAACGATACGAATGTGGGAAAGTGTGTGTGTTCGGGACACTCACGCCAGATCTCGAGTTTTCATTGGCCCATCCATTCCGCTATTTTTCTTCCAGCAGCCAATCAAAATACAGGGTTTATTTCCGAACATAAACAGATAGTATGGACGCCATTGCATCTCGTATGGTACTTGCTGTGCCGATGTGTGGTATAATTCATTATAATTTCATAGGTTATTACGCAAAATAGCTGTAATTCCTTATATGCACAGAGAGATAAAGATAGCAGGTAAATGATGCACCAAGAGTATAGCGTTGACAGTCATTTTTTCAGTACTAAAAGTGCTCAAGAAATTTGTGGTACCGAGAAAAAAAAATATTTTGAGGCAGAACGGAGGGAAGTTAGCATGCAGGTATCGATAATACTACCATCTACGAGAGTACCCTGATGACCAAGGATACTAGTGACATAGAGATGTCTTTGCTAGGGCAACTCCAGTGCCTTCTAATTTATTGCTGGTGTTTCCATTTTCTCTCTAATGAAATAGTAGACCTCTGGTAACATTATGTACTGAGTGTTTTTACATACTTGTCCTCTGAAAGGATTATTAGCTATTAACTTAAAGTAACTTCAAGAAAGCTGTCAATATGTGGGGAAAAGATAGTTTTTCTTTAAGACATTTGAACAAATGCGACAGTAATGATGTCAATTTATTTCTGATGACATAAAACATCAAATCTAGGAAAGTTTGTGGTGCCATTATGGGGAAATATTCCAAGTGTTTGCTCCCCTCCTGGCAAATTTCCTGGATACGCCACTGGCTCATCCCCCCTCTCTCTCACATACCTCCATCCCATCCTTCCATCTCATCTTAGGCCTCCCCTCCCTCTCCTCCCCCCCTCCACCTCACTCACATACACTCTCCTCGCTAGTCTCTCGCTCTCCATCCTCTCCACATGGCCAAACCACCTCAGTGTATTTTCTCCTAACGCTTTCTATCACGTTCACATTAACACCACAACGCTCCTGCACTTCCTCATTTGTCAGTCTGTCTTTCCTTTTAACTACACATGCTCCTCTCAATAATCCTCTCTCCTTCCCCCACCCTCAGCGAAACATAGTTCTCATGTGCAATGAGCCCGGTATAGTGTGGGTAACAAGACAGCCTGACACCGCGGAGCTGGGCATCACACGTACACACTCCCCACCCGACATTAGGTGACTGAAGGCGAGGGAGGGGGTAAGGTAATAGCTGGTATGGCAGATGCGATCATGCAAGTGTAGACGGCTTCGCGCCATGGGCTAACCGGCGGAGATGTACACCTCACCTCCGCAAGAGCGACACTGAGGCTCAACGTGTTGAAAATCACCATGTCACTGCATCAGCCTCGCGTGATGGTGACAGGCAAGCAGCGTGGAGTCAACCTTGTATGTGCTGCCCTCGCGCGGCGTTTACAATCCAGTGGTGCCACTTTTACAAATATTGTGGGTAATTTCAGACTGTCAGATTTTGAAAACTGTAGAGTACTGAACGTAGGCAAGACCATGGGAGATACTACATACAACTTAGATAACAAAGTAATTAGTAAATCAGAATGCGAGAGAGATCTAGGAGTTATGGTTAGTAAGACCTCAACCTAGGCAGAAGTGTACTGATGCTAGAAATAAAGCAAATAGGCTCCTACGATTTATATCGAGGAGCAATTTTGCAACTTTATCTAGCATTAATAAGGCCACATTTAGACTACGCCGTGCAATTTTGGTGTCCGTACTACTGAATGGATATAAAGTCGCTTGAAAACGTACAGAGAATAATGACAAAAATGATACATGATGTTCGGAACTTGTCAAGTGAAGACAGACTAAAAAGACTAAATTTACACCGACTAGGAAGACGTAGAGTAATGGGAGACTTAATTGAGGTGTTTAAGTGAAGGAAGGGAATAAGTAAAGGAGATATTGGCAAGGTACAGAACTTAAAGTGGGCATACAGGATAGAACTAGAAGTAATGGTTTCAAACTGGAAAAATTCCGTTCTAAGAACATAAGAAGAGAGGATAACTGCAGTAGGCCGGTTGGCCCATGCTAGGCAGCTCCTAGAAGAGTAACTGAACTACTAGAATGATATAAGGATAGCAAAGAAGATATGAAGTGCTATGAAAAGGATGCAAAGCCACTGCACTGTATTTTTCTGCCACTGAACTGTGTGATATAAGCTGCAAAAAGACAAAAACCTAGGCCAAGTTAGGGCAACAAAAGTATAGTGTGTAGTTCACACTTTAAATCCATAAAGATTTTTGTTCATTCTCAGCATACAGTAATTGTCATAGCTCAGTGGCAGAGGACGACTGTACTAGGGTTCAACATCCCTTCCACAGAACTTCATTATTAGCGCCATGATGATGATCTGTTACAGCTCAACATTCAAGATGGCAAGTTTACGCCTAGATAAAATGACCTGAGTATAGCTGACGCCTAGTGATGTAGTGGGTGAAGGCATTGCGGCAGGATGGGGCCAGTCAGGGCTTAGATCTGAGGCACAGTTGAGGTTTGCTGATTACATTGCCATTCAGGATGCTGGCCAGCCTTGCCCTAACCCCACTGTGGCAGGGAATAAATATACTGTATGCGATGTATCTTATGGACATCCAGCTGATTTCAAGTACTGTGTTTTGGTGGCAAAGCTGGCCTGCAATGCTATAAAAAAATATATATATATATATATGCCTGTCACCCCTTATAACAATACTTAAGACTGAATATCATTGAGGATCAGCTAAGTTAAACTACTGCTTTCTCAAAACAAAAGGTGTCAGTCAGAAAGGTAGTCCCACAAGAGGTGAGGCGAGGTGTTAATGAGAGGTATTCCCGGGGGTGGGGTGGGGTGGGGTGGGGTGGAGGCAGGTGTGAGGTAAGGTGTGAGGCTGAACCCCATGTGATTATAGTGCTCCAAGCTGTCTATTAATATCTATATTTATTTATCTATCTAGCTATTTTTAAACCTATCTATCTATCTATCTACCTATCCATGTCTACCTATCTGTATATCTATCTATCTGTAGTTCTATAACATTTTCTCCTTCTCTCTCTCCCCCACAATCTCTCCCCACTTCCCTTCCCTAGCTTCCTCCCCCCCTCTACCTCCCATTTTGTCTTCCACTCCCTCCACTTCACCTCTCTCTCCCCCCCCTCCCTCTCTATCCCTCCTTCCTCCTCAACTACCCCTTCCAAACACCCCCAGGGCCTCCCCCACCCAACACCCCAGGGGAGGAAGACCGCCCCTGAGATTTACCTGATAACCCACGTGTACCTTGCCTACCTCACCTGTTTTACCTGTGTGTGTGTGTGTGTGTGTGTGTGTGTGTGTGTGAAAAAAATGTATGTGTAATTCATCATATGTACACTATTACAATATGCCTGTGTGTACGCCTTTGTGTGTATACGTGTGCGTCTACAAATATGTGCGAATATCCTAAGCAATAATAATATTCCCTTGTGAGTTGCCAAAATAATATTACTACAAGAATATCAACGTTAATTTACAGTAATGGGATTTATGGAGAAACAAACCCGCTACATAAATACATAAAGCGCTACATACATTTACAAATCTAGCTGAAAGACTTAAACGCATTATTATTATTATTATTGTTATTATTATTATTAAAGTATTTGTTTAGATTTTACTGCTTAATTCTCTGTCTCTCTGTCTGTCTGTCTGTCTGTCTCTGTGTGTGTGTGTGTGTGTGTCTGTCTGTCTGTCTGTCTGTCTGTCTCTCTCTCTCTCTCTCTCTCTCTCTCACTTCCTGATAACCCACATTCACCTGTGGTTCGTCAGCAGGTTAAAGTCTTTTGCTTCCCCTCTCTCTCTCTCTCTCTCTCTCTCTCTCTCTCTCTCTCACACACACACACACACACACACACACACACACACACACACAGATGAGGCCCCAGATAAGGTCCACCACTTCACACTCATTGTTTGTTTTCACGTCCACACCAATGACCTTCTCTCTCTCTCTCTCTCTCTCTCTCTCTCTCAAAACTTTACAATCTCAACACCTTCAGTCTTTTCACCTCCAAGTAATTTGTCTTCCCTAGGGTCATTTTCGCTTCACCCCCCCTATAAACCTTGCCCTCCTACAGCGTCCCCTTCAGCGTCTCAGGCGGAACAAAGGTCAGGGGAGGCGTAACAAAGGTCAAATGAGGTCTTATCTACGTTTAAACTCCGGGATTAGGACAGTGGGGGTGGTGGTGGTCGGGTCTAAAGTAATAATGAAATAGATCATCTAAAGTAATAATGAAACTTTATCTAGCATTAGTAAGGCCACATAGATCATCTAAAGTAATACTGAAACTTTATCTAGCATTAGTAAGGCCACATTTAGACTACGCAGTACAATTTTGGTGTCCTTACTATAGAATGGATATTAATTCGTTAGAAAATGTACAGAGAAGAATGACAAAAATGACACATGACGTCCGGAACCTGTCATATGAAGACAGACTGAAAAGACTAAGTCTTCATTCGCTAGAGAGGCGTAGAGTAAGGGGAGACTTAATTGAGGTGTTTAAGTGGATGAAGGGTATAAATAAGGGAGATATTAGCAAGGTACTTAAAGTGAGCATACAGGATAGAACTAGAAATAATGGTTTCAAACTAGAAAAATTCCGTTTCAGTAAGGAAATAGGTAGAAATTGGTTTGGTAATAGAGTAGTAGACGAATGGAATAAGCTACCTAGTAAAGTAGTTGCTGCCTCTTCCATTGAGAGTTTCAAGCATAGGCTAGATAAGCATATGACTAATAAGGGGTGGATATAGAAAAAAGAAAATCTTATAACCAATACTAATTCATAATTTTTCCTTTTCAGGTTACACTATGATAGTCTCTATTCTCCTTTCACACTTTCCTGTAAAATGTCCACGCCAGTTTTTCTATACGGCGTGGTGTTCTTTCAGACTTTTTCCTGCCGGCTTCGGCTGGAGGGTTTGGAGGGCGGGGGAGAGCCTTCTTCTTTGCTATCCTTATCTCATTCTAGTAGTTCAGTTACTCTTCTAGGAGCTGCCTAGCATGGGCCAACCGGCCTACTGCAGTTATCCTCTCTTCTTATGTTCTTATGTGAATGCTAAATGGTTCACGGTACTTGTCTCTCTCTCTCTCTCTCTCTCTCTCTCTCTCTCTCTCTCTCTCTCTCTCTCTGATGGTTTAGGCCTGTCACCCATTTTTCTTTACATCTCAGGTACACAAAAGGAAAATAGAGTCTGTGTAACATTCCTTTCATTTCTGGGTACTGACCGGGTGGGGGAGGTATTAGGGAGGTGGGGGAGGGATTAGGAGGGTGGGGGGAGGGAAGGAGAGGAGGAGGAAGTGGAGGGAACATAAGAACATAAGAAGAGAGGATAACTGCAGTAGGCCGGTTGGCCCATGCTAGGCAGCTCCTAGAAGAGTAACTGAACTACTAGAATGAGATAAGGATAGCAAAGAAGAAGGCTCTCCCCCGCCCTCCAAACCCTCCAGCCGAAGCCGGCAGGAAAAAGTCAGAAAGAACACCACGCCGTATAGAAAAACTGGCGTGGACATTTTACAGGAAAGTGTGAAAGGAGAATAGAGACTATCATAGTGTAACCTGAAAAGAAAATTTATTTTTTAGTTAGTATTGGTTATAATATTTTCTTTATTCTATATCCACCCCTTATTTGTCATATGCTTATCTAGCCTATGCTTGAAACTCTCAATGGAAGAGGCAGCAACTACTTTACTAGGTAGCTTATTCCATTCGTCTACTACTCTATTACCAAACCAATTTCTACCGATTTCCTTTCTGAAACGGAATTTTTCTAGTTTGAAACCATTATTTCTAGTTCTATCCTGTATGCTCACTTTAAGTACCTTGCTAATATCTCCCTTATTTATACCATTCATCCACTTAAAAAACTCAATTAAGTCTCCCCTTACTCTACGCCTCTCTAGCGAATGCAGACTTAGTCTTTTCAGGGAAGGAGGGGTAGTGGAGGGAAGGAGGCAAAATGGAGGGATGGTGAAATGGAAGGGTGTGAGAGAGAAGGGTAGGTGAGAAAGGGAGGTTTGGGAGGAGGTGAAAGGAAGAAAAAGAAAGAAATGGAGAATGGAATAATGAGAGAGAGAGAGAGAGAGAGAGAGAGAGAGAGAGAGAGAGAGAGAGAGAGAGAGATTATGGAGACGAATGAGAACAGCAAACCAAATTACCGAAGGAAGAAAGGATGGATGAAAGAGGGAAACGAAAAGAAAAGAAAAGAATGAAGAGAAAGGAAGGAAGGAGAAAGTGAAGGAGAGAGAGAGGCCAAGGAGGAGGAGGAGAGAGATTAAGACAACAAGAGGGATTAAGGGAGGGAGAGGGAGGTATGGAGGAAGGATTACACAGGATTACACAGGAAAGCAAACAGCAACAGACCTTATGGTCCTTTCGAGGCTGCTTGTTAGAGAAAACTATGACTACAAGATCTAACTCTAACTACAAGATCTAACTCTACATGCTGAAGGATAAGGATAGTAAAGCAAGAAGGCTCCCCTCACCACCAAACCCTCCAGGAAAAAGTGAGACAAACCACCATGCAGCATGGAAAAACTGACAGGGACATTTTTATAGGAAACACTATAAAAAAAAATTAAGAAATAGCCAGAGTATAAACGAAGAAGGAAGAAGTGAGAAACAATGAAGAAAGGTAGATTAATAGACAAATAGTTATACACAGATAGATAGATAGATAGATATATGGACTGACTGAGAGAGAGAGAGACAGAGAGAGACAGAGAGAGAGGGAGAGAGGAAAGAACAATCCATCTTATACCAAAAAATCCAAATTGCATCTCTCTCTCTCTCTCTCTCTCTCTCTCTCTCTCTCTCTCTCTCTCTCTCTCTCTCTCTCTCTCTCAATACCGCAAAGGAGGAGGTTGAAGTGTTTGCTCGAGATGTGAGTTTTATTGCGGGTTGAAGGATATTGACGAGTTCGTGTGTGTGTGTGTGTGTGTGTGTGTGTGTGTGTGTCTGATCTGATGGATGGTGAAGAGATGGAAGGCTGGATGGTTATGTAACGACTGATGCATTAGAGAAAACGCAGATGCAGACAGAGATCGAGTTGGTTTATGTCTGTATGTTTATGTATGTATGTATGGATAGATGGAATAGAAAAATATTTACTAGTCAATTTTCCACCTGATTTTTACCTGTGTGTACGTATGGATGTATGCACGTATTTATATGCATGTATGTGTGTACAGAAGAACATAAGAACATAAGAAGAGAGGATAACTGCAGTAGGCCGGCTGGCCCATGCTAGGCAGCTCCTAGAAGAGCAACTGAACTACTAGAATGAGATAAGGGTAGCAAAGAAGAAGGCTCTCCCCCGCCCTCCAAACCCTGCAGCCGAAGCCGGCAGGAAAAAGTCAGAAAGAACACCACGCCGTATAGAAAAACTGGCGTGGACATTTTACAGGAAAGTGTGAAAGGAGAATAGAGACTATCATAGTGTAACCTGAAAAGGGAAAATTATGAATTAGTATTGGTTATAAGATTTTCTTTTTTCTATATCCACCCCTTATTAGTCATATGCTTATCTAGCCTATGCTTGAAACTCTCAATGGAAGAGGCAGCAACCACTCCACTAGGTAGCCTACTCCACTCGTCCACCACTCCATTAGCAAACCAACCTCTACCTATTTCCCCACCGAAACGGAACCTGTCTAGCTTGAAACCACCATTTCCAGTTCCATCCTGTATGCTCACCTCAAGCACCCTGCCGACATCTCCCCTATTTACACCCTTCATCCACTCAAACACCTCAATCAAGTCCCCCCCACACTCCTGGGGGGCGATTCCACAGTAGTTTCCTCAGTCCGCCCCCACATGACAGGTTCCGGACGTCATGCATCATTCCTGTCACTCCTCTCTGCACATTTTCCAACGAATCAACATCCACTCCACATCAAGGACACCAAAACTGCACTGCGCAGTCCAAATGTGGCCCTACTAATGCTAGTTAAGAACAGGGTAGAGACTGGTTTTGCAATAGAGTAGTAGATGAATGGAATAAGCTACCTAGTAAAGTAGTTGCTGCCTCTTCCATTGAGAGTTTCAAGCATAGGCTAGATGAGCATATGACAAATAAGGGGTGGGTATAGAAAAAAAATCTCATAACCAGTACTAATTCATTCGTTTCCCTTCTCAGGTTACACTATAATAGTCTCTATTCTCCTTTCACACTTTCCTATAAACAGTCCACGCCAGTTTTTCTATTCTGCGTGGAGTTCTTTCTGACTTTTTCCTGCCGGCTTCGGCTGGAGGGTTTGGAGGGCGGGGGAGAACGTTCTTCTTTGCTATCCTTATCTCATTCTAGTAGTTCAGTTACTCTTCTAGGAGCTGCCTAGCATGGGCCAACCGGCCTACTGCAGTTGTCCTCTCTTATGTTAATCTCCAGCACAACTTCCCACCAACAACTCTGAGAGAGAGAGAGAGAGAGAGAGAGAGAGAGAGAGAGAGAGAGAGAGAGAGAGAGAGAGAGAGAGAGATTCTGCACATTCATAGCCTCGTTTTTTGGAGAGGAAGACGAGAAAGAAAACTCTCTCTCTCTCTCTCTCTCTCTCTCTCATTATTTCTGTCTTGCCATTCTATATTTTAGCACTGTTTGCCTCCTCCCCCTTCTCTCTCTCTCTCTCTCTCTCTCTCTCTCTCTCTCTCTCTCTCTCTCTCTCTCTCCTTCATATCATACATCTCCACATGTCTCCACTTTGGCACTAAGACCCACCGTCCATACTGAATACACAAAGGAGTACAAAGGAAAGCAAACAGCAACAGACCTTATCGTCCTTTCGGGGCTGTTTGTTACAGAATAGACTTTGACTACGAGATCTAACTCTACATGCTAAAGGGTAAAGATATTAAAGCAAGAAGGTTCACCCCGCCTCCAAACCCTCCAGTTAAAACTGGCAGGAAAAGGTGAGAAAAACCACCAAGTAGCATGGAATAACTGATATGGAAATTTCATAGGAAAGACTGAAAAGGAAAAGTTACATCTATAATACTGTATCAATTTCATCTATAAGGTACCACGCTAGGGCTGTCTCATACAGGACCGGTGTATTGGTATTAGCGGGGGTATTTTACTGTTAGGAAGCTTACTAACACCTCTTCCTGACCGATTTATTTCTGCTTCTGCTCCGTTACTATATTCTACTCATGCAATCGATGACGATATGAAGACATAGGAAGCCAACCAGGGGATAGTAATGAGTCGTTTGGAGAATAAATCGGTAAGGAGGGAAAAACACTGTTGGGAGGAGACTGGTATGTAGGGAGAGTACGGTTTCTATAGGGTCGCACACACACACACACACACACACACACACACAACCCCTACCCCGTCGCTCCGGAGGGCGTACATGCATGCATTCAGACATTTATACATACAGTATATACATGCATCATATATATATATATATATATATATATATATATATATATATATATATATAGTACAGAGAGAGAGAGAGAGAGAGAGAGAGAGAGAGAGAGAATAAACTGGCTTAAACCAACACCAACAGGAGCATCGCTCATTGTGAAAACATTGTTCACCTGTGTCAAGATTTTTTGTTTTGATCGATTGAACGCAGGTCTGCTAAGTTTATATTTTAGAATAAAGCATTAGAATGGCCATACAATATACATCTCAAGCCAAAAGCAATGCATTCCGTCGGACAAGCAGACAAAGCAGCTGGAAGGTGAGGTGAAGAGTCAAGATGCAAAATACAGAGGAAACAAAGGCAAACATTCTCTGAGGCTCACACTGCGCTCACGTCCCTGGGGATTGTCATGGAGGGCTGAAGGGAATCACAGGTCACAAGATCCACCTGTCCATACTTGCCACTCCTTAACCCTTTCTTCCCTATGTTGCTCTCTCTCTCTCTCTCTCTCTCTCTCTCTCTCCAAACACACCACAAGAAAATGTAAGCAAAAAAGTATATATATATATATATATATATATATATATATATATATATATATATATATACGTGGAGGGATTGCATATACCGGTAATGACTTTATTGACGTTGAACAAAGTGTACAAGTCCTGGAGTATGATAGTGAGAGAGGGGCGCGCGCACACACGCGCACACACAACACACACCCACGCACGCACACGCACACACACACACACACACACACACACACACACACACCAGAATATATTGTCCCTTGAGAATTAGCCTCCCTCCTCAGGTCACACACACTCTTGGCTGCCTTTCATTTTAACTTCCTTCTTCCTTATGTATTATGAAACTTATCTCTACATCAAATCCTTTATCAATACCCCTCTTATGTTTCCTTTTCTCTCTCTCTCTCTCTCTCTCTCTCTCTCTCTCTCTCAGACAGACAGAGACAGAGACAGACAGAGATGAGTTGAAGGGGAGAGGCTGGTGCAGTACATTTAAGGTTATTAAATACGGCGATGAATTACGGATGACTTGATGAGCCTTATAATGGGATACTGACTGCATAAGTACAGCATGATAAATACAGTATTTTCCTTTGTATTTCAAGACCATGAAAAAAGAGATTATAAAATATAATGAAAACACATCACAACAAAATGTTAGAAAAAACGTACATACATACATAGAGAGAGAGAGAGAGAGAGAGAGAGAGAGAGAGAGAGAGAGAGAGAGAGTAGCACCAGACAGGTGAAGATGTCTTTCCAGATTAGACGATACACCTGTACTGGTCATCAAATGGACTCCTAACCTCACTCACGCACCTCCCACCCCACCATCCACCAATCACAGACATTCCAGTGGGAAGAGCCTTCTTCTTTGCTATCCTTATCTCATTCTAGTAGTTCAGTTACTCTTCTAGGAGCTGCCTAGCATGGGCCAACCGGCCTACTGCAGTTATCCTCTCTTCTTATGTTCTTATGTTCTTAAGGGAGTGGGATGAGCTTCTCCGCCACCTCTCGCTGTCGCGACTTTCAGTCTTTGGGGGTTTCATTTCTTGGAAAAGCCAAATCTGCTCTGTGTGTGTGTGTGTGTGTGTGTGTGTGTGTGTGTGTGTGTGTGTGTGTGTGTGTGTGGAGGGTGGGTGATGGGTGGCATATGGATATGTAAGGGGGGAGTGTTATGGAAATGCTTGTGTTCATGGGCGCCTACGTGTGTGTGTGTGTGTGTGTGTGTGTGTGTGTGTGTGTGTGTGTGTGCGTGCGTGTGTGTGTGTGTGGAGGGTGGATGATGGGTGGCATACGGATATGTGTGGGGAGAGTGTTATGACCGATTTAATTTAGCCCAGTCTCACCTAACCTATCAATATTTGCTCGAATTGAACCCTGCCTAACCTCGAATGACCTAATCCAATCTAAATCAACCCAGCCTAATCTAGCTTAACTTCACCTAACCCAGTCTAATTATATTTAACCTCACAATCTCCCCTAACCTTGCCATACCTAACCTAACCTATTCTGACGCTGCCTAACCCTATCTAAAGCGACCTAATCTCACCCAGTCTAACTTAACGTAACAGTACCTGACCTAACCCAAACCAGCCAAGCCTAAAATGACCTAATCCAACCGAACCTAACCCAGCCTAACCCAACCAAATAAAACCCAACCCAAAACCTATCAAAACCGACGTATTCTAAAGCAATCTAACCTAATCCGTCTATATCTAGTCGAACTGAAGCCAACCCAACCAAAAATTACCTAATCAGACCAAACCCTGCCCAAAGTGACCTAACCTAACTTTCGATCGGCTATACATTCGTTAAGAAATTTTGCTGCCGCCTGAAAGTCTACGGATGTCAAATTCCAAGTTTCGCCTGTTCTGTGTACTAGTATGAGAGAGAGAGAGAGAGAGAGAGAGAAAGTGTGTGTGTGTGTGTGTGTGTGTGTGTGTGTGATTGTGGGTGTGGCGATGCGTGTGTGCAAGAGATAGAAAAACCCAACTGTCGGTGTGAACCAAAAGGCAGGAGTGGCCATAAAGAATTTTCATGTACACCACTGGGGCTCCTCCACGTGATTCATAGGCTACGCCTTCGCCATCAGACGTAAGTGATACCGTTATAGGAGATCCCTGGCCACAGCAGACCTACTCGCCACAGCAGACCTACTCCCAACAGCAGACCTACTCCCCACACCAGACCTACTCCCCACAGCAGACCTACTTCCAACAGCAGACCTACTCCCCACAGCAGACCCACCCTCACGGCACACTCAGGCATATGTGTAGCTCTGGTGGGCTAGAACAGTAAGTGCTTCTGTTATACAAGACCCCTGGCCATTGGAATCCTTCTCTACTCCAGTGTATGCCTGGTGCGATAAAGCTGGTTCCTGCAGCCTTTAAGATAAGTACATATGAAGTGCCATTGAAAAGAGGTGTAGGTGCTGCCTCGTTTGTATCTTCATAGTGTTCCACCAGGTCGTCGGCAGATGTCTAGGATGCTACTGTGAGAAACATCGAGATCAATGGTTCATCCTGTTACAACATTCCTTATACCTGGCCCCTGCAGTACCTTTGACAAACAGTACTCCCTTTACCTGGCCCTTACACTACTTTATTTACCTGGTCCCCACAGTACCTTTCACAGTAGTCCCTTTACCTGGCCCGTGCAGTACCTTTGACAAACAGTAGTCCCTTTACCTGGCCCCTGCAGTACCTTTGACAAACAGTACTCCCTTTACCTGGCCCCTGCAGTACCTTTGACAAACAGTACTCCCTTTACCTGGCCCTTACAGTACTTTATTTACCTGGTCCCCACAGTACCTTTCACAGCAGTCCCTTTACCTGGCCCGTGCAGTACCTTTGACAAACAGTAGTCCCTTTACCTGGCACCTGCAATACCTTTGACAAACAGTAGTCCCTTTACCTGGCCCCTGCAGTACCTTTGACAAACAGTAGTCCCTTTACCTGGCCCCACCAGTACCTTTGACAAACAGTAGTCCCTTTACCTGGCCCCTGCAGTACCTTTGACAAACAGTAGTCCCTTTACCTGGCCCCTGCAGTACCCTTCTGTCTACCACCAAACTGCTAGCCTCACGTACTCTCATAATTCGTATGCTGCTGCACTACCTTATCCTGTACTCCTGTCTCCCTACATACATTCTATCACACCAAGCCCCACCATACATGCTCAGCTGCCCTTTTGTGCACTCTTCGGCTCACCTTCCCCAACTGCCTCTGTTTTTGAGCTATAAATCTTCCTGTTGTTTCTGTTTCACTCCCTGTTCTTCTAGCTGGAGGGATTATATAGTGTTCTTTAAATCTTCACTAATGACGGCAAGGTTAACACACACACACACACACACACACACACACACACCTCGCTGGTGCAGTGGTAACGTTCTCGCTTGCCAACTGGTGGACGGGAGTTCGCGCCTCGCTCAGGTTGCGAAAAGTTTCACTGACGAAGTGGGTGGTTACTGTCCCCCTTGAGCAAGGGGACGGGTGTGTGCGCGTGTGAAGGTCACAGCCTTGCCCTTAGATCGGACTATATGAGCTCTCAGCTCCCTTCCGGGAGGGTAAAAGCTGACGATCACGACCATCAAGTGATCCTGACCGACCCGGTGAATTACACACACACACACACACACACACAGTATGTAAAAAAGAAGTCCCCACCAACATTAAAGGGAGCAAGAAGGCCTGAAGGTGGCCGATAATTTTACAACCTAGTCTTCCCAGCACAACACTAGCGGTCGCACCTCATTATGTAGGAGTCTGTGTCGCCCTGCTCTTGCCTGACACACACCCATATCTCAGTCCCTCGTACACACCAAGAACCTCACTGTGCCGCAGTCTGTGTCGCCCTGCTCTAGTATGACATCCAGCCACATCTCAGTCTCTAGTATAAGCTGAGCATGAAGGACGCATTATAAAGGAGTCTGGAGTGTAGACATACTGCGAGGCGTAAGGGAAGGGAAAATTCAACTTACTTCCGATCAGCGAGAGCGAGAGAGAGAGAGAGAGAAAGATTCACACACACACACATACATACACACACACACACACACACACACACACATGTATATTCAATGGCGTATGCACTTAAGTGCCACTTAAGTGCTAATTAGGTTTCACTTAAGTGCCACTCACGTTTTTTTTTTTTTTTTTTTTTTTTACGTGTCCGACTGTGGGCAGAGGCTTCAGGGCCTATTTCTTGGAGGCAGTGACCCATTCCAAGGCCCAGTAGTCCTCCTACACCTCCACATGTCACCACTTCGGCGCTAACACCCACCATCCATAATAAATACAAGCTAAGGCTGTCCCATACAGGACTGGTGTATTGGTATTAGCGGGGGTATTTTTGCGACATGTCGGCGGGTCATCTGGTAGATCAGAAAAGTCTGCTTTTAGGAAATTCAAATGCTTAAACTGTTCCCTGCCCCAGCCGGGATTCGATCCTGGGTCCATTAGGACTACAGGCCGCTTCTCTACCTATTCAGCCACCGCCTCCCCCCAGCTTAACTGCCGCTTAAGTTGCACTTAGGCTGTACTTAAGTGCTACTCAAGTGGCACGACTAATTTATGTGCCAGCCTAAGTGGCAACATAAGTGGCAACTTTAGTGGTAACTTAGGTGGCAATTGAAGTGCCAACTTAAGTGGCAATTTAAGTTTCAACCTAAGTGCCAACCTAGATGGCAACGCACCAACTTTTGTGGTAACTTAAATGGCCACTTAAGTGCCAACTTACACGGCAACTTTAGTGCCATTTTAGGTAGTAACTCAAATGCCATTTAAAGTGGCAACTACAGTGGCAATTTAAGTGGCAACTTAAAGTGGCAACTTAAGTCCCAACGTAAGTGCCAACTTGAGTCTCAACGTAAGTGCCAACGTAAGTCCCAACTTAAGTCCTAATTTAAGTGCTAATTTTAAGTGCCAACTCAAGTGTTAACTTAAGTTCCGACTCGAGTGCCAACGTCAGTTCCAACACAAGCGCCAACTTAAGTCCCAACACAAGTACGATCAACGACAATTGACGGAATTACCAACAAAGCGAGCATAGAGCTGGACCGAATTGCACGATGGCAGCAGAAGTGGCGGATTCAAGCGAATCCCTTGAAATGCACAGTAACATATTTTCGTATTAAATCAGCCAACCCCCGCCCACTTTTTCTAAATTCGCGTGATCCCGATCGCGTTCCCATTCCTATTAGGAATACTTGCACCGTACTTGGTCTTACATACGACAAAAACTTCAAATTTCATCATCATATACGAGGCAAGGCAGGCGTGGCTGGCACTGCACTAACACAAATATACCGGTTCCGTAGTGCAGCATCTGCAACTAAATTTCATCTGTATAAAGCACTGATCAGACCACTGCTCACGTATTCACCGTTAAGTCTATCTCTTTCGGCCAAAAGCAACATCCTAAATTTACAGAGTTCAAAACAAAGCCATACGTTGGGCACTGAGCATACGGTGGGATGATTTTGTCACCAACATACACTCTCATGAACGCGCCAACATTCCACCCATCAACACTTACCTTCACCACCTACAACAAAAACAAATCACCAAACTCACCGACGTTCACACTGACTTCATCGACTTTTTCACCCGGATCACACCCCCCACACGACCTCTAGCCAACCTCTTCCACCCTGACGCAAGACCTGCACCAACCCCATTGTTCACTTAAGCACCAATAGTTTATTTATTACTGACCCATTCATTAATTAACTACTTAGTTCACACCCAGCAACTCACTTAAGACTCTAAACCACCCCTACACCCATTATCAAGATCACGGCAGCCACGTAATAACCCGCCATCCTCATATCCAGCACCCCCGCCTCAGACCCTGACCCCCCCATACTCCCCTTCCTCCACCCCTCCCCTTTCCTTATCCCCCTACCCAAGCCCCCCAGGGCTACAACACCTTACCCTAACACCCGTATCCTACCATCCTACCCAGGCTTCTGGAGCCGGAAAAGATCAGATGAACCTGAGAGGCAGCCAATAAGCTAATGCTTGGCAGAGAAAGCCGTAGCTATTCACTCCTGCCGTCCTTAAGTAACAACACAGTGCACGTGCGAGACCCCCCCCCCCTTCCCAACAGCAAACACACGCACGTTGGGTTAAGCCCCGACACTCTTTCTCTTAGTCTAAATTCTTCCTCTCCTACTTAAAAAATAACAAAACAAAACAAAAACCATGCACTTTACACAATACAACCAGGAACCTGAACTCTCAGTAAGGCCGGGAGTTTAAACTAAGGCCTAGTTCCTGCCACCACGTGTCGTCGCCCTGGTTGCATAACACTCATCACATATACACAGTCATTCTTTACCTTCCTTCCTTTCCCCCCCTTTTCTATACGTCATTATTATTATTATTATTATTAAGTGGTCCCTGAAGGCTGCGTCTGTCACCTGTGCCTTTCTGCCACACTTTCACTCACCTCTCGTAGGCCAAGGCTATTTTTAGGTGACCTTGGTACAGCCCACCATTTACCGTCCCCCTCCCCTCTCACTGTGTGTGTGTGTGTGTGTGTGTGTGTGTATCTGTGTGTGTGTGTGTGTGTGTGTGTGTGCACGCATTTATTATTATTATTATTATTATATTTCGACTTTATTTCCACACCACCTACTGTCTTTGCCAGAATTCACATGCTTCTTCATTGCGCTCAAAAATATGTAACGCCCATATGCAACATCACTGCGCTCCATTAGAAACTTTCTTCCATCTACCTTAGCATATTTAAACCCGATTTTCTTCAGAACCTTTCTTAATGTTTCTCTGCTGCCGGGGTAGGAAAGGTTCTCTTTAATTTCTTCATGTATTTTTGCCAGTGTGGGTATCTCTTTCCTCTCGTAGAAACCGAGCACGGTTCGTCGTAGAACACCTTCATTAAATTCGTCAAAGAAATCAGCAATGGGTCTTGTGCGTTGCCGTTTCTTGTCAGACATAAATTCATTACTTTCTTCATTATCTCTTGCTTCTTTGCATATTCTTTTTATTGTTCTTTCGCTTACTTTTGTTGCCTCAGCTGTCCGGCAAGTAGCCTTTGATAAGCTGGTAATAAAATCCCCCGTCTCCTTCTCTCGCTGAAAATACTGGTTTACATTGTATATAACTCCTTTGGCTTGACTGTGCAGGTGTTTTGATTGAGGCTTTGGAGAGGCATCCATTGTCCTCGAGTGCGGAAGAATGAATGAAGCGCGCAGAACAGGACAGGTGGTGTGTATGCGTGCGTGCGTGTGTGTGTGTGTGTGTGTTGTGTGTGTGCGTGCGTGTGTGTGACACTAATCTGACCCAAATAAGCCTCGAAAGACCTGGCAGCACAGCATGAGCAACTCTGCCAAGTTGTACAAAGTTCTCTGTAATTAGTATAACAAAAAGCGATTCTTTCATAAAAACCTTATAGCTTTTTTGTATAAGTAAAACTATACTAGGCTGTACCAAAGCCATCCACAAATATTTTTAGATGAGCTTGCCTGTATGGGAGGTCAGTTGGAAGTATGGCAGAAGCGCACAGCTGACAGGCACACTGTAGGGGCCGCTTTAAGCGTGTAGGATTTCCAAAGTACGGGATGCTTGTAGTTTCATATCGTCATCATCATCATCATTCTTCTCCCACTATTATACGCCAGGATCCAGGAAGGGGTGATAAATTCATGAGAAACTTTTTATTTTCTTCTAATTTTCTTCTTGTTTTCGTTTCTTCTCGGTAGAAAGTTAAATTTTTGGTGGTGAGTCGCCAAAAACATTTGCTGTTCACTGTTCATGGGACTAGGTTTAAATGCGCGCCAATGTCTTCCCATTCTACATGAGATATACGTACTGTATAGAGGTTCTTTATTTTTCTAACGTATGCTTAAACAGTACAGTATATTTATCCTTTTGCTGCATGTACTGTGTTAGTACCAGTGATGTTCGTGTTCTGTTCATTCTTGAATGTCTTGTTACTGTAGAACAAACTCGTACGAACAGTTAAAGACTAAAATGAACGAAATAGCACTCAAAATATCGTCTGAAATCAAATAAAACATGAGTATCAATATTTACGAGAAGGCGCGCTGATGGAGCGCGCCTGGTCTTTTTTACGCTGTGTACGGTGTTAGTAATCGTGATGTTGGCTGTTTGCTCATTATTTTATACTCATTTTATTGCAGGACAAACACTTACGAAGAAAAAGAGACTAAAATGAATAAAATAGCACAAAAAATAACGTCGAAAATACAGTATACACATTTACACCAGATGCCTATGTTTTTCACATGTTATTGTTCATTGTGTTATTGTATTGGTAATGCTGTATTCCGTTCAACCTTAAATGCATGTAGCCTTATAGAAAATCACACTGAGAACAATATGATACGTAAATGAATAATGTAGCGCGAAAAATAAGGCCAGAAATAAGAGAAGTATAAACAAATGTGAATAATTATGCGATGCCTGGCAACCCCGGCTGACCTTGACGTGTAGAGGGGCGTAGAGGAACGATGAAAGAAGAGAGAGAGAGTTGAAAATAGAGAATGCTTACTAGGTTAATGGAGGAGGAGGAGAGGAGAGAGATAAGCAAGGAGAAGGTTGGAGCTGAGACAAGAAAAAAAGACGATAAAGAGATTTAAAAAACAGATCGAAATGATGTAACTAATTTAGGTTCTGCAATTCCTCTCATGCCTACGTCATTGTGCCGTTGTTTATCGTTCAGTGTCTTTATCTGTTTCCCCCCCCCCCACTCTCTCTCTCTCCTGTAATCCTCTCCCCCCATAACCCTCTCTCCCCTTCCTTTCTCTCTCTCTCTAATCGCTTCCCCACTTTACACCTCAGTCAATTTTCTCACCACCCTTCTCTTTTCTTCGTTTCTCCTCTTCCTCTTCTCTCCTCCCACTTTCGTGTCTCTTCTTTCCTCTCTTCTCTCCTTTCCTCTCCTCTCTCCTTTCCCTCCTTTTTTCCCTTAATCTTTTCTTTCACGTTTTTCTCTTTTCTTTCTCACTTCTCTTTCTCTCCCTTCTTTCCCTTTTCCTCGTGTATTTCTTTCCCTCTTCTTCTCTTTTCGACATCTCCTTACACTTCCTCTTTCTTATGTCGTCTGTGTTCTTTCCTGTATCCTACCTCCTTTCCCCCTTTCATCTCCTCTTTTTTCCCTTTTGCTTTCTTTCCCTTCCCTTTCCTGTTGTTTCTCTTTCTCTCTCCCCTCTCTCTCATGTATCCCTCTCTGTTCCATTCTCTTTTCCATAAATCTCTTAACTTCATCTTTTCTTTCTCCTCTCTGCTCCTTTCCACATTCTTCCTTCCACCTTCCTTGCATTCTTCTCTTTATGTACTCTTTCCTCTATAATTCCTCCTCCTCTTCCTCTCCCCTCCCCCCTCCACACACACACACACACACACACACACACACACACACACGTAGGCGCCCCAAAAGTACGGGACGGTACTGTAGGGAAGTACGGTACGGTATGGTATTTCTTTTCACCAGTAAGAACGGTGCCAAATTACGGTGCGGCATTTCTTTAAGTACGGTACGGTACGAAATTACTTTTTTTTCCGTGCCTTTTCCGTACCCATTGCCGTGCTTAATTATTCCAATGTGACTGTCCACTGTCCAGAATAATCCAGATGACAAATACTGACTTGTAGATAGGATAACCTAATTGTTTCCCTGACCAATGTTTTAAGATATAACCTTATGTTTTAGCGTGTGTGTGTGTGTGTGTGTGTGTGTGTGTGTGTGTGTTACAGACTTATAAGGTAATATATCTGGTCAAGCTATAATGAACATAGAATAGTGTATACTTTTAGATGGGAGACATGTAAGTAATTACGAGAAGCATATGATAATGGTTATTATATACAGTACCACTCGCTCGATGTAGTGCTGCTCTCGGGTGTCTGCGCTTTCCTCTCCTCCATCCTTCTTTCCTTCCATCCTCTTCTGTCTTTCTTTCCTTCATTCTTTCCTCGTCCTTCTGCCGTCGGGTAACTTTACACTCCCTCCTCCGTCTTTCTTTCCATCATTCTTTCCTCTTCCTTCTACCTGTGGGTGACTTTACACTGAGTGACAAGCCAAATGGTTTCCTGTACACCAGGAAGCCATTTACAGTGCTGGGTGGTAACCATATAACCAAATTTTGGCGCCTGGTGGTTTAGTGGGTAATTATTGCGCTCCAGTCGGACTGAGCTAGTGAAGGTTTATATCCATGGGGTGGTTGGGGTTTATTGCTCATGTAATGCCACTCAGGGATGAGTGAGGCTGGTCACTCTCATCTTAAATGTCAGGACCATCTGCCTAGGCCCGGGCTCCTACGCTCCTCATGGGGCAACGTAGGATTGGGTGATGGATGGATGAATGATATTTCCTAAACTTGGTAAGACAAAAGTACAGTACTACTGCCCAGGGGGCGGATTCTGAAAGCTCAGAAATCCTCGCAAATCTACCATCTTTGGGCGTAAGAGCAACTTTTCACTTAAGTGCATATTCTGGAGACCTAGAAAACGAGCGCAAACCCTATGCGGCGTTGTCAATTCTCCTCGTAGAGTTGCGCCATGTGAGGGGCAGCCCTAAGTACATCGTAAGCCTTATAACTCTCCTATTTTTACAAATGTTGTAGCTCAAACATCCCCCAAATCCTGAGAATTAAATCATGCATCAATTAATCCTTAAGTGCATACAACTGTTGCGATTTTTCAAAAAATAATAAGTACAAGTGGCAGAGACCGTCGTAGACGATGCCAGAATACCATAACGGAGCAAGTACTACTTCGACATATGTGGTAAAACTAGCATTGTCGGCCAATATTGCCTTTACTACAAACAAATTATAGCCTATTGATATAATGTTCACAAAAATTCGATTAAACAAGCCAGTGTTAAGAAGAAACTCATCTAAAGTATGGTGATAGCCTACATGACACAATGTCGAAAAAATTATGAATCAGCGCACTTATTTCTTCCTCTGAGAAGTTCACTGCCCTTCTGTACATAATATTTTGGTGGTCTTCCACTGCTTCAATACTGTCTTGGAAATTATGATTGGCGGTGTGGAAACATCGTCTGCTACCACTATGACGTCATACTCCGGTGTACTGTGATTGGTTACTCAGAGTTAAATAGAGAAACCTTCCGCTCCTTGATTGACCCACACTTGCCCTGGCGCAACCTGGTGTTGGTCTTAAGATTGTCGTACAACACTCTCCAGAATACCACTTATCAAAACCTCGTATGCACATCGCAAAAGTTCTCGCAGATTTTCTCGTAATCCAGACACCTCTCAGA
>NW_027643658.1:60000-130101 GCF_032717465.1 Coenobita brevimanus
TGGCAGGTATGGATTACGAAGCTACTGTGATTGAGTCAGACTGACCAGCAACTCCAATAGATTAAAGTTTTTGTTGACACTGTAATACAAAAAAATCTAGTAGTAATAAAGTTTTTTGTGGTTGGTGGGGCACTCCCCATCCACTCACTCGATGTAGTGCTGCTCTCTGGTGCCTGCCCTTTCCTCCATTCCTTCCTTCTTTCCATCCTTCCTCATGTCTTTTTCTCCTTCATTCTTTCCTCTTCCTTCTGTCTACGGGTGACTATATACTGAGTGACAAGCCACATGATTTCCTGTACACCAGAAAACCATTTACTACGCTGGGTGGTAACGATATAACCAAATTATGGCGCCTGGTGGTTTAGTGAGCAATTTAGGCACTCCAGTAGGACTCAGCGTGTGCAGGTTTATATCCAAGGGGTGGTTGGGGTTTATTGCTCAAGTAATGCCACTCAGGGATGAGTGAGGCTGGTCACTGTCATCTTAAATGTCAGGATCAACTTGCTTAGCCCCGGGCTCCTACGCTCCTCATAGGGCAACACTGGATTAGATGATGAATGAATGAATGAATGATGATAAAGACTTAGCAGGTGGTTGGTAAGGACAGTGGTTGGTGTGTTTGGGGCCGACATACTGTATTATGGTTAGTGTAACTCCAAATGGTGAACTGTTTTATGAGGGTTGCTGCTGAGCTGCACAATATAATTCCCAAATGGATGGAGGTGATTTGTTTGTTGTATTATTCTTAAAAAGTGGTAGCAGTAGCAGCAGTAGTAGTAGTAGTTGTAGTAGCAGTAGCAGCAGCAGCAGTTGTAGCAGCAGTAGTAGTAGCTGTAGTAGCAGTAGTATTAGTTGTAGTAGCAGTAGTAGCAACAGCAGCAGTAGCCCTATCATAATCAGTAGTAGTACCGTAATATATAAACAAACTACATATACCCCACAGAAATCCATACCCAGTGTAGGGGAAAAAAACACATCTTTAAGTTGTGTATATTAAGTTGTTGGATTCCAGATGTTTAACTATGTGCTTGTTAATTACGGTTTCCAATACTTTACCAAGAGAAGATGTGACAGCAATTGGTCTGTAATCAGAGGGGTCAGATGAACTTCCTTTCTTTGGAACTGGGTGGTGAATGCTAACTCTGGCTGTGTGGGCAGGTAGCATGTATGGGAGGTAGTATGTATGGTGATGGGCAGGCAGCATGTATGGGCAGGCAGCATGTATGGTGATGGGTGGGTAGCATGTATGGTGATGGGCAGGTAGTACCTATGGTGATGGGCAGGTAGCATGCATGGATAAGTAGCATGTATGGGAGGTAGTATGTATGGTGATGGGCAGGCAGCATGTATGGTGATGGGTAGGTAGCATGTATGGTGATGGGTAGGTAGCATGTATGGTGATGGGCAGGCAGTATGTATGGTGATGGGCAGGTAGCATGTATGGTGATGGGCAGGCAGTATGTATGGTGATGGGCAGGCAGCATGTATGGTGATGGGCAGGTAGCATGTATGGTGATGGGCAGGCAGTATGTATGGTGATGGGCAGGCAGCATGTATGGTGATGGGCAGGTAGCATGTATATGGTGATGGGCAGGCAGCATGTATGGTGATGGGCAGGCAGCATGTATGGTGATGGGCAGGCAGCATGTATGGTGATGGGCAGGTAGCATGTATATGGTGATGGGCAGGCAGCATGTATGGTGATGGGCAGGTAGCATGTATGGGCAGGTACACCAGCACCACCATGACACCACTACTACTACTGCTACTACTACTACTGCTACTACTACTACTACTACTGCTACTACTACTACCACTACCACCACCACCACCACCACCACCACCACCACCACCACCACCACTACCACCACTGCTACCACCACCAGCACCACTGGTAGCACCACCACCACCACCACCACTGCTAGCACCACCACCACCACCACCACTGCTACCACCACCACCACTGCTACCACCACCACCACAACCACCACCACCACCACAACCACCACCACCACCACACCACCACCACCATTACACCACCACCACCACCACCACCACACCACCACCACCACCACCACACCACCACCACCACCACACCACCACCACCACCACACACCACCACCACCACCACCACCACCACCACCACCACCACCACACCACCACCACCACCACACCACCACCACCACCACCACCACCACCACCACCACACCACCACCACCACCACCACACCACCACCACCATCACCACCACCATCACCACCACCACCACCACCACACCACCACCACACCACCACCACCACACCACCACCACCACCACCACCACACCACCACCACACCACCATCACCACCACCACCACACCACCACCACACCACCACACCACCACACCACCACCACACCACCACCACCACCACCACCACACCACCACCACCACCACCACCACCACCACACCACCACACCACCACACCACCACCACACCACCACCACCACCACCACACCACCACCACCACACCACCACACCACCACCACCACCACCACCACACCACCACCACCACCACCACACCACCACCACCACCACCACCACCACCACCACCACCACCACCACCACCACCACCACCACCACCACCATGGTCGGGGTTGGGATGCATGCCAGTAAACAGAATTAATAAAAGTGTGGTATTTCAGGTGAATGTCATCAACCCAGACGACTAAAGTAGCGGTGGGAGAATGGAGGGTGAGAGACTAACTAGGAGAGTGTATGTGAGGGAGGTGGAGGGGGGAGAGGGAGGAGACCGAGGAGGAGATGGAGAGATGAAGTTGAAAAGTATATGAGACACGGGGTGAAAGTTGGGAGTATGGAGGGTGAGAGACTAACTAGTAGAGTATATGAGTGAGGTGAGGAGGGGAGAAGGAGGGGGAGACCGAGGAAGAGATGGAGGGATGGAGGAGAGGGGTATATGAGATAGGGGGTCAAAATTCAGAGTATGGAGGGTGAGAGACTAACTAGGAGAATATATGTGAATGAGGTGGAGGCGGGGAGGGGGAGGGGGAGACCGAGGAAGAGATGGACGGATGGAGGAGAGATGTATATGAGAGGGAGGTGTAAGTTCGGGGGAGGGCAGCGAGATGGCAGGGGACAGGGCGACATGGAGACGATTTGTTTTTAGCCACTCCTTATGTGATGACGGCGTCTGGCTATAGATAGATATATAGATAGGAATAATATTGAAGATAAATATTAATTAGCATAATAAAAACAAGTATTTTATCTCGAACTGGAGCTCGGTGAACCATAGAAGCTTCGGATGCCGTCAGTCACCCTCTAACCGTGAGAGGGGAAGGACGCTCGAGCTGTGTGTCTATTCTCAGTGTTGATAGTGTTTAAACTGCTTGCCCATCTTGCCGAGATGAACAAAGGTAAGGCAGGATATTGTTCATCAGTTCTTTGATACTACATGTGGAGGGATGGAGAGGAAGGGGGAGACCTAGGATGAGATGGAGGGATGAAGCTGAGAGGTATATGAGGGAGGGGGGAGTGAGCTGGGGGGAGGGCAGTCAAATGGTGGGTGACAGAGCGACTTGGAGGCGTTTTGTCTGAGGCCACCCTTTGCGGGATTAGGGCTTCGGGCTATAGATAGATACAATAGAATAGAGGGGGGCGAGGGATGTGAAAAACCTCTGATCCTCCATCTTCTTATGCATCAACTTCCTATAGACTTATCAATCCATCAGAAATGCATCTACATAAACAAACACATACTAAATAGTTTTCCTCGCTGTCTTTACATACTATAATTTCCTCGTAGTAATTATCGTTGTTTATAGAGGGAGGGGAAAGTGCTGTGACTCGCTAGGATCCTTTGAGCTGTTCTTCATTTATGCAACAGGTCAACTCTGGAACTGTCTCCCTCTGTCTGTATTTCCTACTTCCTATGATCTCCAGTCTTTCAGACGCAGTGTGTCCAGGCATCTCGAAATAAACGGATCTTGTATTTGGCTGTCCTTTGTGTTGTTTTATTTTTTTCTTGGAAGGAACGGTTTCCCGGCTCCTGGCCTTTGGTTCCTTCTTCCTTGCATTAAAAAAAAAAAAAATGAGAGGAGCATGTGGAGTTACATGGAGAAACAGACTGACAAATGAGGGAGTGAAGGAGCGTTGTGGTGTGGATGTGGATGTGATAGGAAGCGTTAGGAGAAACACACTGAGGTGGTTTGGTCATGTGGAGAGGATGGAGAGTGAGAGACTGACGAGGAGAGTGTATATGAGTGAGGTGGAGTGGGAGAGAGGGAGGGGGAGGCCAAGGATGAGATGAAAAGATGGAGTGGAGAGGTATATGAGAGAGAGGGGTGTGAGCTGGGAGCAGGACAGTGAAATTACGAGGGACAGGGCGACATGGAGGCGATTTGTTTGTGGCCACTCTTTGCAGGATTGAGGCGTCTGGCAATAGATAGATAGCTAGAAAGTTATTCGTTCTATCTATTTATCGCCAGTCGCCATAATACCGTATCTATCCATCTATCTATCTATCTATCTATTGCCAGACGCCATAATCCCGTATCTGTCCATCTATCTATCTATTGCCAGACACCATAATCCAGTATCTACTGCATTTATCTATCGCCAGACGTTATAATCCCGTATCTATCTATCTATCGCCAGACGCCATAATCCCATATCTATCTATCTATCAATCACCAGACGCCATAATCCCGTATCTATCCGTCTATCTATCTATCTATCGCCAGACACCATAATCCAGTATCTACTGTATCTATCTATCGCCAGACTTCATAATCCCGTAGCTGTCTATCTATCTATCTAGCTATCGCCAGACGCTATAATCCCGTAAGGGGTGGCCATTTGTCTTCGAGTTAGTTGTTTTACGGGGAGGGGCACTAGCCCTTCACCAACCCACTTGTTGACACGTAGGGAACACGTATGGGTTGCCGCTGTGTTGGTCTCGTCATTACCGTATGTGTTGTGTCTTTGGCCTTCTCATATTTACACTGAGTTTGGCAGGTTCCTCGTGCTCCATCTCCTGTTTGGCTTTGTTGAGTGACATGTCTTGGTGCTGTGGAGGAGCCAAATAATGCCACTCCTCATGACATCACCAAATAATGCCACTCCTCATGACATCACCAAATAATGCCACTCCTCATGACATCACCAAATAATGCCACTCCTCATGACATCACCAAATAATGCCACTCCTCATGACATCACCAAATAATGCCACTCCTCATGACAAACCTTGCCCCGGTGTTCTTTTGGCC
The DNA here is from genome assembly GCF_032717465.1 of Coenobita brevimanus. Lineage (NCBI taxonomy): Eukaryota > Metazoa > Arthropoda > Malacostraca > Decapoda > Coenobitidae > Coenobita > Coenobita brevimanus. The sequence goes on from NW_027643658.1 coordinate 65,269, forward strand.
TCTTGCACTGGTACCGTAAGTGCACCAGTGAAGGGTGTTGCCAGGACTGACGTGTTCACGGGTGCTTAGCGTCACCCTCGTTGGATGACTGGCACAGACACTACCCCTCACTGACACTATGTTTATTATCATATCCTCTCAGTGGCAACACTTCCACAATGGCTGGAGTGTCGTAACATGAGCACTGACCCCCTGCCGTGGTGGTAGGTGAACCTCTAGGTCACCCCAGTCCTCTGTGTTCAACCAAGCCACCTCCAGCCCCGTGTGTGCATTGCCTTACATGGCCGTGCACAGTAAACACCCTGGAATGTACTGGTATTGTGATGAGGAGGGGTGGACTGAAATGGTTTGGGTATTTGGGGAGGGTGGAGAATGACAGATGGGTGTAGAAAGTGAGAAGTGTGTTGGAATGATCTCCTGACTGAATGGCTACATCAGACTGATAGTGTTTGGTGGGAACAAAATCACTTTTATTGCTGTGTGGCAACTACAGTATAAGTGCCATGTCCAGGCCAGCTGTACTGTGCTATCATAGCTTCGTTTTTCGTCTTGTTTCGTTTATAAAGGCTCCATCCTGCTTGCATGCATCGGCCTTGATCACATAATGGCGGCTCTCCATGATGCTTGATCTCTGGCAGCCTCCCTATCCAGTCCCTTATCCCTGAGGTCACACTCATTGACCTACCCCAGGCTTTCTTCTGTCTGCTTCTCGCAACCCTAACCCTAATGTTCACACATCTCACTTTCTGCTGCCTTATTACTTGGCAAATTATTAACAAGGCAAATGCTAAACACTTGCGGTCATATTAAAAGTGTTCAGGAACGACAAAAGCAATTCTCGCCGCAAATCGTGTGTAGGTGAACAGTGAATGAGTTTGGCATAGTATGATGGCCAGCATCACTTCACGATTAGAAATTATAAACGGATGTAATCAGTTCGTGCTTAGCCTCTCACTTTCCATCCCCCCAACTTACACCTCCCTCTCTCATACACCTTTCTACTCCATCCCTCCATATCATCCTCGATCTCCCTCTCCTCTCCCCTCCTCCACCTCATTCACATACACTCTTTTTTCGTGCAGGGAAAGACTATCGAATGTATTAGGTACATGGTTAGACACCTTGTTATTTGTCGTGTGTAGATAAACTTATGTCTTTATGTCGCTTAATTAATTACATTTTAGCATTTACTGAAGATTTATTTGGGTATTTTAACCATTAAACTTCAATACACTCCAATCAGGATATGTTTTATTTCATGATTCATAGTACACCTGCTATACTCATAATACACGAGTATACCATAACATTTGTTCAAAAAATTACGTTTTCTTTCATTGTGTATTTTACGGTAACGCTGAGACAAATAAGGAAGTAAAGGAGCGTTGTGGTGTTGATGTGGATGTGGAGTTACGTGAAGAGACAGACAGACAAAAGAGGAAGTAAAGGAGCGTTGTTTTGTTGATGTGGATGTAGGGTTGCGTGGAGAGACAGACAGACAAATGAGAAAGTGAAAAAGCGTTGTGTTGATGTGGATGTGGAGTTACGTGGAGAGGCAGACAGACAAATGAAGAAGTAAAGAAGCGTTGTGGTGTTGATGTGGATGGGGAGTTAACAGAGATAGAGAGACAATGAGGAAGTGGAAGGTTGTAGTGGTGTTGATGTGGATTTGGAGCTGCATGGAGGGACAGACAGACAAACGAGGAAGTAAAGGAGAGTTATGGTGTTAATGTGGATGTGGAGTTACGTGGAGAGACAGACGAACATATGAGGAAGTGAGGGAGCGTTGTGGTAGTGATGTGGATGTGATTGAAAGTGTTGGGAGAAGTACCCTGAGATAATTTGGCCATGTGGAGATAATGGAGATTGAGAGACTGACTAGGAGATTGTATGTGAGTGAAGTGCAGCGTGAGAAAGGGAGAGGGAGGCCGAGGAAGAGGTGGAGGGATGTGGTGGTGAGAAGAAAGAGGAAAGTGTGAGCAGGAGGGAAGACAGACTGATGCTGAAGGACATGATGACATGGAAGGTTTTTGGCAAAGCACTTCTTCGTGACTAGCATCATATGAGACTTTATTTCACGTAGCTAAGTGGCAGAATAAGGCAATGCTTCGGCTCCACTTACATAGCACTTCTACGTGACTAACATCGTATTCCAGCTTTAATCTATTGTTATATCTCAGCAGTGATGATGGAGAATGGGCAATAAATACGATAATCATTTCGTTTCATTTTTTCTTTTCGTTTAGTTTTGTTTATAAAGGCTCCAAAATGCATGCGTCGGCCTTAATCACCTAATGGCGGTTCTCCATGCTGCTCGATCTCTGGCAGCCTCCCTGTTCAATCCCTTGCGATCTCGTCTCAGGTCTTTTTCGGTCTGTCTATCGCAACCCAACCCCCAACATTAACACTTTTCACTTTCTGCACCCAATAGTCATCCCCCGTCCTCTCTACATGCCCAAACCATCTCAGTCTACCCTTCCTCATCACAGCACCAATACACTCCAGTCCCATCCTTCCTCCCAAACCATCCCAGTCTATCCCTCCTCATCACAACACCAATACACTCCAGTCCCATCCATCCTCCCAAACCATCTCAATCTACCCCTCCTCATCACAACACCAATACACTCCAGTCCCATCCTTCCTCCCAGACCATCTCAGTCTACCCCTCCTCATCACATCACCAACACACTCCAGTCCCATCCTTCCTCCCAAACCATCTCAATCTACCCCTTCTCATCACAGCATCAATACACTCCAGTCACATCCTACCCCCCAAACCATCTCAATCTATCCCTCCTCATCACAACACCAATACACTCCAGTCCCATCCTTCCTCCCAAACCATCTGAATCAACCCCTCCTCATCACAACACCAATACACTTCAGTCCCATCCTTCCTCCCAAACCATCTCAATCTACCCCTTCTCATCACAATGCCAGTACATTCCAGTCACATCCTACCTCTCGACTCTTCCATCGTAAACCCAGCCCCCCCAGGCCTTGCACTCAGGGACGCTCTACACATCCACCTAATCATTGTCATTTCTGTACATTTGAGCCTGCGAATATCCTCTTCCTTTACTGCCCAAGTCTCACAACCATACAGCATTACACTCCTAACACATGCTGCATACAAAGACCCCTTAGCACGGAGGGAGAGCCCTCTCAATGTCAGGAAAGGCAACAGCTCCCTGAACTTCATCCAACCACTCCTCACTCTAGCCACACAGCTTGCTCCATCATCATCATCATCATCATCATCATCCGGACCTCCTTTCCCACCCTAGGGAAGAGTGAGGAGTAACAACGTCCAGAAAGCCTAGGTATGCCCAGTTCAATGAGCCACGCTTCCATTCACTCATCATTCAAGCCCCCGGAATCCTGGCTCCATCAGATAAGGAAAAACAAAACAAAAACTTTCACCTCGTTCTGTAGCTTCTCATATACCTATCTGATAAAGTCAATCCGGACACTGTCACATTAAAAACGGCTGCCAAATCCCTGGTTATGTGCTCCACACAACATTCATCCAGCCAGCTCGATCTCTTGTCCGTCCCTTAGCCTCACCGACTTCCATACATCTCTTTCTCACACACTCATCCACCATATCTCTCCACCTTCTCCTTGGCCTACCTCGCCTCCTCCCTCCTTCAAATGCGCTCAGATATACCTTTTCCACCACTCTATTGTTATCCATTCTCTCCACATGACCATACCATCTCAGTACACTCTCTTCGATTCTGGTGTCACCAACTTCCTCACTCCACATCTTTCACGAGTCACATTATTTCGTATCCTATCCACCCTCTGTACTCCACATACATTCCTCACCAGTCGCATCTCCACTGCTCTTACTCTCGACTTTTCATTTTCATGCCACGCCATAGTCTCACATCGATATGTTAAAGTTTGCACTAACACTCTTGGCACTAACAGTCCTTCATGTAAGCCTCGTGCACCTGCAACACTCAAGTCTCTGTTTCTTATCAAGGCCTTCATAGCACCAGCTACTTTCCTTTCTTGTGTTACTCTACCTTCCACTTCTTTTGTACATTTTCCTGTCTTTTCTGTCACTGTACCCAGGTATTTGAACGCTCTCACCAGTTCCAGTCTCTCTCCATTCACTGTAACATCACACTGGGAGTCACCTTCTCCCTCATTAACCATCACTTTAGTCTTTTCTACATTTACCGACAAGGCACGACTCTCACAGACATCAGCAAAACTCTGCACTAGCTTACCAAGTTCTTGTCAGGTACTTGCAAGCAGCACTGCATCATCAGCATACAACAAATTGGAGATATTCCATCCATCACCATTCATTACCAACGCTATCCCTCTCTCCATTACTCATGTTTTTACTTCTCTCATCACCCCATCCATATATATATACTGAACAACCACGGGGACATCACACAACCTTGTCGCACACCCACACCGATCGTGAACCATTCACTCAGATGCCCATTTACGAGTACCCTTATACATGCTTCACTACCATCATCATCATCATTATCATCATCATCATCATAATAATAATAATAATAATAATAATAATAATAATAATAATGAAGACGATGATGATGATATTGATGGTGATGATGATGATGATATTGATGGTGATGATGATGATGATGGTGATGATGATGATGATGATGATGATGGTGATGATGGTGATGATGATGATGATGAAGATGATGATGATGATGATGATGATGATGATGATGATGATGATGATGATGATGATGATGATGATGATGATGATGATGATGATGATGATGATGATGATGATGATGATGATGATGATTCTTGTCGACAGATAGACGTAAGGAACTGAAGGAATTCCACAGCAAGCCATGAAGAAAGTCAGGGGAAAGCCAGTCAGCCAGCCAGTCAGTAAGCCAGTCAGTAAGCCAGTCAGTAAGCCAGTCAGTAAGCCAGTCAGTAAGCCAGTCAGCCAGCCAGTCAGCCAGCCAGTCAGTAAGCCAGTCAGCCATCACTTACCTGCGTTAAAAGCTAAGTAATATTTCGTCTGTTAGATTAGATAGATAGATAGATAGATAGATGGATGGATGGATAGATGGATGGATGGATGGATGGATGGATAGATAGATAGATGGATGGATGGATGGATGGATGAATGGATGGATGGATGGATGGATGGATGAATGGATGGATGGATGAATGGATGGATGGATGGATGGATGGATGGATGAATGGATGGATGGATGGATGGATGGATGGATAGATAGATGGATGGATGGATGGATGGATGATAGACTGATAGATAGATGGATAAATAAATAGATGGCTGTTGGGATGGAGGGATGGGTGGATAGATACGTGGACATATAGAGAGATCAATAGATAGATAGATAGATAGATGGGTGGATGGATAGATAGATAGATAGATAGGAAACTTCACACTGCCACACTGCACTCTAACACACATTGTACACTTCGTACTCACACACACACACACACACACACACACACACACACACACACACACACACACACACACACACACACACACACACACACACACACACACACACACCCTGCCTAGGTAAACTCTTTCACTTTTATCAATCAACTACCTTTCATTCTTGCTTGAAGTTTGCTCTCATTCAGCCAGTCCCAAAGAAGGGTGACCATTCCCAACCCTCTAACTATCGTCCAATTGCTTTAACGTCCTGTGTCAAAAGTTTTAGAGTCAATTCTTAACAGAAAATTTTTAAAGCATCTTTCCTATCACAACCTTCTTTCTGATCGTCAGTATGGGTACCGTCAGGGAAACTCCACTGGCGATCTTCTCACATACCTTTCAGATTCCTGGTCATCCTCCTTTCGGGACTTTGGCGAAAGCTTTGCCACTGCACTTGACCTCTCAAAGGCTTTCGATCGAGTCTGGCATAAGTCTTTAATTTCCAAACTGCCGTCTTACGGGGTCTATCCTTCTCTCTGTGCCTTCATCTATAGCTTCCCTTCTGGTCGTTCTATAGCCGCTGTAGTAGACGGCCATCGTTCTTCTCCTAGATCCATCAACAGTGGTGTTCCTCAGGGCTCTGTCCTGTCACCAACTCTCTTCCTTTAATTCATCACTGACCTTCTAAGCTGTACATCTAACCCTGTCCACCCGTACTCTGATGATTCCACCCTTCATAGAGAAGCTCAGGCAGTGCAGACACGTGGGAGAGAGAGAGAGAGAGAGAGAGAGAGAGAGAGAGAGAGAGAGAGAGAGAGAGAGAGGCAGACAGACAGACAGACAGACCGAGAGATAGAGACAGACAGGCAGAGACAGAGAGACAGAGACTGAGGAAAAGACAGAGACAGACAGAGAAAGAGAGAGACAGAGACAGAGAGACAGACAGAGAGGCAGACAGAACGAGAGAGAGAGAGAGAGACAGAGAAAGAGACAGAGACAGACAGACAAAAGAGAGAGAGAGAGAGAGAGAGAGAGAGAGGCAGACAGACATAGAGACAGGCAGAGAGAGAGACAGGCAGACAGACAGATAGACAGAAACAGACAGACAGACGGACAGAAAGAGACAGACATACAGACAGACAGACAGAGTGGCTGGGGACGAGAGGCCAGAAGAGACGGGCTGGGGACGCGCCTGACGTATTATATTCTCTCGTCTGGCGCGTCCCCAGCCAAGGCCGTCTCCCAGCCCTACTGATCTATCTACCTACTTTATACTCTTGCCTACCTACCGACCTGCCTACCTACCTACCAACCTACTTACCTACCTACCAACCTACTTGCCTATCCACCTATTTCTCTGTCTACCTACCTACCAATCTACCTACCTACCTACCTACCTATCTAAATACCTACCTACTTTACCTACCTCCTTATCTACCTACTTACCTACCTACTTACGTTTATTCTTGCCTACCTACTTGCCCACGTTCTTCAGTTAGCTGTAACTGCCCCGCCTCAGTACTGATGCACACACACACACACACACACACACACACACACACACACACACAGTCAAAGGCCTTCCTCTGTCTGTCTGTCTGTCTGTCTGTCTGTCTCTCTCTCTCTCTGGATGGATGGATGACAATTCAAAAACGTACACACACACACACACACACACACACACACACACAGTAAACGGCCTTCCTCTCTCTCTCTCTCTCTCTCTCTCTCTCTCTCTCTCTCTCTCTCAAGTGCATAATTGTATGAAAATGTAGAGCTATAGATAACGTGTATACACGTACATACGTACATACATACATACACACGCACACACTACATACACATACGCACACACTTCATACACACGCACACACTTCATACACATGCACACACTTCATACACATGCACACACTTCATGCACACGCACACACTTCATACACACGCACACACTTCATACACACGCACACACTTCATACACATGCACACACTTCATACACATGCACACACTTCATATACACCCACACACTTCATACACATGCACACACTACATACACACACGCAAATACTTCATATATACACCCACACTTCACACACACACACACACACACACACACACACACACACACACACACACACACACACATCTACATACATATATCACAAATGTGCACACACTACATACATATATACATACATATACATACATACACACACACACATCACGAAGCATACACGTACAGTACATACACACGCATAGACACCAACACATATACGTCAAACACACGCACATACACATCTACACATGTACGTCACATACACACACGCACACACGTCATACTGATAAGACTGTTTATACTTACACACCTGCACATGTACGTGAAATATACTCACATGGCTACACACACGCACACGTCACACTGATAAGATTGTACACACACATACACACACACACACACACACACACACACAAGTATTCTAAGGTAGGACTTGATGGTGGGGAAAGGAGTGTGTGTGTGTGTGTGTGTGTGTGTGTGTGTGTGTGTGTGTGTGTGTGTAACACACTCTAACCAAGCCACACTCTAACCAAGGCAAGACTATGAATATTGTCCACTATACTCTTTTTACTCTAACTTGGCCTAAAACTCCCCTATTTCTGTCCTGAATGCTGAGTTGTAGCAATAGATGAACCCTGGAAGATGATGCTGGTCAAGAAGAAGTGCTGAGGCAAGGTTGTAGAGCCATAGCATTGTACTTTCTGCCACTGAACTACGTGAAATCAGCTGCAAAAGGACGAAAATCTGGGCCAAGTGAAATTGAAGAGAATATATCTCCCGCAGTTTATATATAATGTTTTTGTACGAACATTTACATCAACAGTTACCTTTTTTTCCTTCATAATATGTAAGAACGACGTCGAACCAAGTTTTTGAAAAGATCCAGGAATGTAAGAGTTCTCTCTGGTAAGAAATTAAGGAGAAAAGTGTTGTGAGTGTTGGCGGAGCATTGCGGTGAGATGTGCAGGCACACGCATGACTGTACACACACACACACACGCACACACACACACACACACACACACACACACACACACACACACACACACACACACACACACACACACAATACTCTCTAATGGAACTTGCTGGTGGGAAAATGTGTGTATGTAACTGGTGGTGTGGGAGGTTGCCATGGTAACACACAGGCACCTCCCACTAGTCAACCAAAGACTTCCTTAGCGATATATTTTTGGACAAGGCTGATTAACATCCTTTTGTACGTTTTTTAGGCAGATTATGGTAAAGCCCCTGGGGGTAGGGGGGTTTCAAGAATACTCCCCCAGTATCCCTGCTTGTCGTACGAGGCGACTAAAAGGGTTGGTGGTGGGTTAGTGCCCCACCCCGTAAAAAGAACTAACTAAAAAAGCAAATAAAGCGCCTCGGACCCGGACGGACCATACGTTGACGACTAAGGAACGGACAAAGGACATTCTGAGAGTAGGAACGTGGAATGTGAGAGGAGTGAATGATGAAGTGAAAGAGAGAGAGATTGTCCAGGTGCTTGAGGATGCAAAAGTGGATATATGTGGATTGACTGAAACTAAATGGAAAGGTGAAAGGATGAGAGAATGGGAATACGGTGTAGGTATATGTGCGGGAGTCAGTGAGAATGAGAGGGCAAGAGAGGGAGTATGTCTGATGATAAGCAAGAAGTGGAAGGAGAATATAAGAGAGTATGGAACAGTGGGTGCAAGGATTGTATGGGTGAGGATGAAAGTAGGTATACAAGCATGGGCGATTGTATGTGTGTATGCTCCAACAGAGGATCGAGTGGCAAGAGTGAAAGATGAGTTTTGGGCGAGAGTAGAAGCATGTATGGACAAGTTTGGGAGGAGCGAGAGAGTGCTGTTGATTGGAGACATGAATGGCAAAGTTGGGAATGTACGAGTGGATGGAGTGGTTGGTCAGTGGGGTGTGCCAGCTGAAGTAGATGGGAATGGTAGTGCTTTGGTGGACATCTGTGCTGGTAAGGGGTTGGCAATAGCCAACACCTACTTTCGTCATAAGATGATCCACCGGTATACATGGAGAGTAATGAGGAGGATGGATGGTGAACTTGTTGAACGAAAGGCAATGATAGACTACGTGTGTGTGGATGAGCGAATGAGAAGACAAGTGTTGGATGCAAGGGTGTGGAGAGGGTGGGGGAATGGAGTGTCGGACCATCACTTAGTGATGGCCAAGGTAGAGCTGCAAAGAAAATGGTTGAGGAGGCGAAGGGGAAGACAGGAGGAAGCAGCTCCTGTGAGAAGAGTGGAGAAATTGCAAGATAGTGAGAAAAGGACAGAGTATAAGAGCATAGTGGAAGAAAGATTGGGAAGGTATGAGCTAGAGCAGATGGAAGGGGTGGAAGACGTATGTAAGATATTCACGGAAGAGATAAGCGCAGCGTGTGAGGCGGTTTGTGGAGTGAGGAGGAGATGCAAGGGTGTGCAAGGGACAGCATGGTGGAATGATGAGGTGAAACGAGCTGTGGAACAAAAGAAGAAGGCATATGGTGAATGGTTGGCGAGTAGAGGTAGGGGAGAAGATGAGAGAGAGAAGAGAGAGGTATATGTGAGCAGGAGAAGGGAGGTTAAGAGACTGGTGAAGGAGAGTAAGAAGAAAGTGGATGAAGAGTTTGGGAGGAATCTGAGTGTGAAATGGAGGGAGAGTAAGAAATTGTTTTGGAAGGAGGTAAAGAAAGTAAGGCAGTGTGAAAGGGGAAATAGTAGGGGAGTGAAAGATAGGAATAATAGATTGTTGGTGGAGAAGAGAGAGAAAGTGAGGAGATGGAAGGAGCACTTTGAGGATTTGTTGAATGTAGAGAGTGAGAGCAGTGTGAGTATAAGTGGTTGGGGAATGGCTGGGAGAAGAAGAGATGAAAGGAGGGAGGAAGAGATCAGTAGGGCGGAAGTAGTGGAAGCGATGAAGAAGATTAAGCTGGGAAAGGCCCCAGGAATTGATGGAGTGTGTGGTGAAATGCTTAGGTATGGGGGTGAGATTGTTGTGGAGTGGATATGGAAGTTGTGTAGATTGGCTTGGGAAGAAGGAAGGGTTCCAGAGGACTGGAAATCAGGTATAATTGTTCCTCTGTACAAAGGAAAAGGGGAGAGAGAAGTATGTGGTAACCATAGGGGTATTTGCCTTCTTAGTGTGACTGGTAAAATATATGGTAGAATACTCATTGATAGGGTTAGGCATATGACAGAGGAGCTAGTTGGAGAAGAACAAGGGGGATTTAGGAAGGGAAAAGGGTGTGTAGACCAGATATTTGTTCTAAGATGTTTAGTGGAGAAGTATCTAGAGAAGGGAAGGAAAATGTATGCTGCCTTCATGGACTTGGAGAAAGCTTATGACAGAATAGATAGGCAAGGTATGTGGAAGGTATTAAGAATATATGGAGTGGAGGGGAAATTGTTGAGTGCTGTGAAGAGTATGTATGAAGGAGCTAGGGCTACGGTGCGAGTGGATGGTGAGCTGAGTGAGTTCTTTGATCTCAATGTGGGACTGAAACAGGGGTGTGTAATGTCTCCATGGCTGTTTAATATATATATGGATGGGGTTGTAAAGGAGGTTCAAGGTAGGGCAGTGGATGTGGGGGTGGCCCTAATGAATGAGGATGAGATTTGGAAGCTTCCGGTGTTGCTGTTTGCTGATGATACAGTATTGTTGAGTGAAGATGAATGGGAGTTGCAAGGTTTGGTGAATGAATTTGGGACAGTGTGTAGGAGGAGAAAGCTGAAAGTTAATGTAAACAAAAGTAAAGTTATGGTGTTTGAGAGGAATGAAGTCACAGAGTGTGCAGTGAGGTTGGATGGTGAGGATATGGAGAATGTGAGTGCATTCAAGTACTTGGGTAGTGTGATGAGTAAGGATGGAACTTTGGGGGATGAAGTACGTGAAAGGGTACAGCAGGGAAGGAAGGTTGTTGGTACACTGAAAGCAGTGATGAGAAATAGGGAGGTGAGTATGGAAGTTAAGAAGTCACTGCATGATAGTATTGTGATCCCTACCATGACGTATGGAAGCGAGGCGTGGACCTTGCAAGAAGGGAACAAGTCAAGAGTGAGAGCAGTGGAAATGAGTTACTTGAGAGGAGCATGTGGAGTGACGTGGAGGGACAGGTTGACGAATGAAGAAGTGAAGGAACGTTGTGGGGTAGATGTGGATGTGGTTGAAAAGATTAGGAGAAATACACTGAGGTGGTTTGGACATGTGGAGAGGATGGAGAATGAAAGACTGACTAAGAGGGTGTATGTAGGTGAGGTGGAGGGAGGGAGAGGGAGGGGTAGACCGAGGATGAGGTGGAGGGATGGAGTTGAGAGGTATATGAGGGAGGGGGGGGTGAGTTGGGGGGAGGGGAGTCAAATGGTGGGTGACAGAGTGACTTGGAGGCGTTCTGTCTGCGGCCACCCTTTGCGGGATTAGGGCGTCGGGCTATAGATAGATAGATAGATTCAAGTATTTATACAGCACAGTAGGAGAGCAAGGTGTAATAAGCAAAATAAATAGCTAAGAAAGAGGTGCTAGGGAGTTGTAGAATGAGTTTATAGCTGTAATTTTTACCAGAGCGTTCCATTAATACATCCATAAATATTCCGGATCAAAGACTTTTATCACTGGAATGAATCTTTGTCTCAAAATACGTTATATGGGACACTATTCACCAGCCTCATGTTATCAATGGTGAAGGATGCTCATGCACAATATAATTATTGAAGACTAACTTAGTGTCACGTGGAAGGCTTATATATTCCCGATTCATAATCTAAACATAGTCTACCCCGTAACCGTTCTCTTATATCCCGTTCTCCCTTATCTCGCTTGTGCACTAGATGGCGTGAAGGTAATGGCCTCGCAGTTTTAACGTTGAGTCGTTACTCCGTATCTTTTCTCCTCCGTGGAGTCGAGTACTTCATACTGATATTCATGCTTTCGTGAAGCTGTGGTGCTTCATTCAGAGTCGAGGTGAAATAAACCTGCATGAAATTAGTTAGTTAACCAGGAGCAATGGGACGTGAATAACCTTGCACGGCGCTAGACCAGAGTCCATACGTGAGGGAGTAAGTTGGATAAATTAGTGACTGATGTTAGAGGACATCGACAGTGGATCCAGCCGTTGAACTAAAGCTTGATGTATCTAGTGGGAAGGTGGTAGTCGGATATTAACCATTTATGGAGGTATGTTCTATATTTACTAATTGTACAGCTTTATTTTGGAATTAAATTTGATAGTGATAGTTTTAAGAATAGGTGATAGGAGTGATTTGAGTGACACTGGTGGTTGAATATTTGTAAATCTGCATTTAATTCATATGTTCAGCTGAAATGTTTATGTATATATTAATCATTGTTACGACAGCCACATATAGAGGGAGGTGGTTTTTGTTTTGGGGGTTGTTCGTAGGAAAGTGCTGGGCTGTAGCAATAACGACGAGTGGGGTAGGTCATCCAGGGAGTGGGTACGGTTTGGTGGGAATTGGCTAGTAGTGATGAGAGGCGCGGTGCAGCATAGCCCCTTCCCTTGTCCCCTGTATTTTTCCATAACGTGGAGCAGTGGCTTTAAACTGCAAGATTAAGGACTGACAACGGGGTTAGTTAGATTTATAGGTACTTTTACATGAAGGTATTGACGAAAATAAAGAAATCGTGAGGGAAATTGGTGTGGTTATATTGAAAAGTGACCTGTGTTCGTCACTTGCTTCACTTTTTCATTTTATTAGTTATGTATTTACCGTCACGTTTTTCGTGGCTAGCCTTTGATAGCTTGTTCAGTTCATGTTGTACTGTTGTTGGTCTGTTTTGACAGTGAACCTTAGTGTGTGTGTGTGTGTGTGTGTGTGTGTGTGTGTTTTAAGTAATGATCAATTTCTGTTCTACCAGCATTTTTCCACCATATTCTCTCCTACACCCTGACCCTCTGACCCCCATATCCACATTTTGCCCACCATATTGGGTCGGTGGCTGGCACAATGTTGACTCTTCACTACACTTAATTACTGCCTCCATTGTTTTGGTACCTGCAGTATTAGTCTGCAATTTTTTCCAATCCGTCAGCTCTGACTGAATAGGGTTTTGGTCAATTAAATCGTCTGTGGTTTGTTCGTGTCGTTCTGGGAGGGTTACATAAAACTGTCATTAACTCCTTGAGGAAAAATCATGAACATTTATTGGTTTATTAAACAAGCAATGTCTAGCTGACCAGACTCCAATTGGAGCCAAGCAACCGCCCCTGCAGGGTGGTTCGTCTTGACTAAGTCATGACATTAAATTCCTAAAAATTAGCGTATTATTTGTGCAGAACTAAGCTAATTCTTTCTTACGTCGTCCAACAAGTGGTTTCTTCATTCAGTGTATGTTTCGTTCAATGTTTACAAGATTTAATTGCTTATCATTGCTTCGTCTGGGATCGAATAGAAAGTTTTCCTCAGTTTTCATTCATATTCCACTTATCTCGTAATTAAGAGGAATGAGTATGGCTGAGAGGAATGAGTGGCTGAATGTCTGAAACACATTACACATTACATTTTACCAAAGTGTATTAATAATGCTTTAAACTCCACATGTGCCGTGGCTGCTCAGTCGAGTTGAGAAGACTGGTGAGTGGACGATGATGTCACTGCAAAACCAACGTGACCTGGATGGGTGAGAGGTCTCGGTAAAAGCAGTAGCCGGCACACAGCACTCACGGACACATCCCCGCCTCATTTCACTCTCTCTCGCCCCTCTCATACCGTCTACTTCAAGAATTCCAGACTATCGATGTTAAGTACCATCTCAGCAAGTGGCCTACCGCAGCCGCAGACAGCAGCAGTTTGTGGGAGCAGAGAAGGCTGAGCAAGGCGCCTATAGTGCAGTGAAATTTGACTAACGTGTGGCCATAAAAATCCTTGTGAACCCATTAAGTTGTATGGATATGGAAAAAATGTGGAGAATATAGAAAGTGTGGTGGGATATAAAGTGGAAGATATAAGAAATTGCTAAGGACATAGGAAATAAAGGATAAGTGAACAAAGTTAGTAGAAGAAAGTAGTAAGGTATGGCCAGGAAATATTTTGGAAGAAATTGAGAATAACTATGGATTTAGCTATGAAAATAGCTATGTGGAGTAGACTACAAGTTGTCATACACCGTACACTTTACACAGTCATTCTCAGTTAATGTAGTTTTACGTGTGTATTGGGTGTGAATGTATTTACTTTGTAAATCAATACTGTACTTTCACTTTCCTTAACCTATGCAGACTTACACAACTGTTGTCACTTATAAAAGGGGGGCCTGATTTGAGGAATATTGCATGTGTGGCGGGTAGAGTAATTCTTGAGACATGACTTTCCCATGCTTTGAAGTGATATTCTCCTGCAGCAGACGACGCCCCGCCATAACAAGGCAGTGGGAAGAGTATCGGTTTATTACCTGGATAAATGTCACATTTAGAACTGGACTCTTTTAACAGGGGCACCATAGTCTGCTGCACATCGGCCTGTTATGTGGGTGTATGGTTACCACTCAGCGTTGCATATGGTTTTCTGGGTAACAGGGAACCATTAAGTTTGTTAAGCTATGTACTGTACTCACCTGAAGTAGAAAGAATGATAGACAGAAAGGATGAATGATACAGGAAGAGGAGGGTTGACAGAAAATATAATTAGGCAGCACTACAGGAGTGGATGTTGTTGCCACCTCTACCTATCGGCACGTTAGAGTATAATAAAACGGGTGTCACTGTTAATAAGTATAATTTCAACTCTATAACCTTTTCCCGGAGAGGGTATATAAGCTGTCGGTGCAGTTTGGGGTCCTAAACTTTTGAAATGCATAAAAACTTAAAATGGAGATTAAGTAATGGCGTTAATACTCCTAATTTTCAGAGGAAGGACGTTCTTTGAGACTAACCTATTACGGTGTTTCTATAAAGTGAAAAAATTGCCCTGTAGTAAGACGAGGCTTAGTCTAGGCAATGATGTTAACCCCTTCAAAAGCATGACATTTTCTAATTTACATGTCTCAAAATTTAACTTCATCTTTGGCTTTTTTTTTTTCTTTTCAATTTTCTGTAGTAAAAGGCTTGCCGGCTTCTGGCCATTAGTTCCTTCTTCCCTGCCTGAAAAAAATAGAGGGGGTTAATGAAGGCTATATCTACGACTATATATAAGAACTACAGTCCGAAGAGTCTCTAAAGTCTTTTAGGGACAGCGTGAATAATTCGTCATAAGATTGAAAGGGGTAAGCATTATTGTTTTAATATTACAGGCGCCCTGGGTTTGTTAGGACGCTGATATACAGAGGGAATTTCGTAGCCAAAATAGCGAGGAACCAATAGAGAATGATTCCAACAGAGCTTGATGCTTAGAGGAAAACAGGTCACGAATACCGGCGTGGGTGAGATGGGCAGCTGTCAAAAATAGCGACGTGAAAGGGGAGAGCAAGGAGGGGGGGAGGGAGGGGGGGAAATGGAGAGCGATGGAAGCCGAGGGAGAGATGGAGGGAGAGGGAGAGAAATGGAGGGATGGGGAGATGGAGGAAAGGAGGGAGGGGGGTAAAGGACAAGTAGGGACTGAGGAGAGAATATTTTACATAACAATGGGCAATAGCAAGAGATGCCTTATAACTATTAAACTCTGCCACTCGCACAAACGTTAGGTGATACTGGATATTAGTCTTGGACATATTTAGCTATATTATTTCTCCATCCCTAAGCAGCTTTTCTTCTTCAGACAACCTAAGAGCAACAATGTAACATCTGGCGTATTTGTGAGGGAAGATGAGAGAGACTGGCTGTTGTGGTCTACACGTAGTCAGGAAAGCTACAACGTAGGACAGATTTAGCAGTTTATTTCATCCTTATGCAAGATTTTTCGTGCTAGTCAACCTCAGGGCACGAGTAACAACTGGCGTGTCTGTGTGAGGGAAGATGAGAGAGTTGACAGTTGTGGTTTACACGCGAAGCCAAGCATGTGCTCCTGTCAGCTAGCGTCTGTGATTCTTGTTAACATTTACAGAGTCCATGTTACGGATCGCCTTTTTGATAACACGTCCTTTATAAAGTTTCATTGCTATCTAAAAAACATCTGACATTGTTTTGGAGGATGACGGTTGCTTAATACAGTTATTATTGCCTGTAAATTTTATCTTCCGTTTTCCTCCAATACACAGTACCAGCTGCATATAGAAATTTGTAATATTTTAGAATATACCCCTGACTTGAAATGGTGCCTACAAACACGTGTTAAAATGTTATCTTGCTTCTACGCCCAAAGTGAAGAGAATATAAGGTAGTTTAACACGGGGGGTGGGGGGGGGGCAAAAACGTGTCTGTCTGTGCATGACGTCACAGATAATCCAGACTGAGAGTCCCTGCCAGCCACTCACCTACCTGCCCTGTGATATGACGTCCCCAGCCTATATGGGTTATTTTTATTTGCATCCTAAACTGCATGCAGAGCAGTGAAGTTAATGCTATGCTTTTGAAATATAAAACATGTCTTCAAGAAGGACTATCTGTTTTCAGAGAATATAGGAATGTCGTATACAGGGTCATACAGACAGATCCGACGTCACAGGTGCCTGTAAGCTGGTTGATTGAGACACAACTGAAAATATTGACAGAGATCACTGGTTGAGAGTATAGCAACACTAAACACCTACCAAATGATCCGGAAATTGACAGTTTACATTGGTATACCATCACATTCGTTTTCTTTCACTTTCTCTCTCTCTCTCTCTCTCTCTCTCTCTCTCTCTCTCTCTCTCTCTCTCTCTCTCTCTCTATTATCTCTGACGTCACAGCCTGCTCGAGTCGGGTGAACTTACCTCTCATAATTCTCATTACCTTGTCTAAGCCCCTTGTTAAATCCTGTTCCGGTGACGGGACATGCAGGAGTGTGTTAGGGTGCGTGTGCTTGCCTCTGCGTCTTGTAAAATCATATTCTGGTGACGGGACATGCAAAAGTGTCTCAGCGTGCGTCTACATGCTTCTCTTGTCTCCGTCTGCTTCACTGCCTGCCGAGCCTACCTCTTCCAACAACACGGAACACTGGAGGATATTAATATTCCAGTCAACGCAGGTGCATGTGCGTGCGTGCGTGTCATCATTATTATCATCGTCGTCGTCGTCGTTGTCTTCCTCCTCCTCCTCCTCCTCCTCCTCCTCCTCCTCCTCCTCCTCCTCCGTGGCTGTGTCTCCCTGCAGGGCAACACTTTACAAAAGGTGGTGTTCGTGCTGGCTGACGATACATCCTGAAACCTTCCTTAAATACCTTGCCTAATGGGTCAAAGTATCCTCGTGTGTTACTAAGGCAAACTAAACGGATAATAATATAGCACTTAAAGCAACAATAAGGTGTGATACGCAAAATAATTGGCTTAAGAAGAAGTGTTGCGGTGTGCCATGCCAACGAGAGGGGCATAAATGGTGTGTCGTGTGGTCGTAAAGCTTAGTTAGTTACCGGGAACATCACCCACACTGTTAACGCCAAGCCTTTCTCCTCCCTGTCAGTGCCGCCGTCACCACCTTTTCCTCCCTCTTCTTGTCTTCATTACCTGTCAGCCTTCGTCCCCAGGTGCTGAGGAGGAGCCTACACGTGGTGGCACTGCGCACTCATAGTTTCCTGCACCTCGCCATGAGAAGGGCCTTGGTCTGACTCTTGTGAGACGCTGTCTACCACACTGGGGTTACGGATATCTACACGTTGCATGTACTGTACTGTACATGTACGACGGTCCCGTAGGAGCAGTTTCTGATTGTGGTCGACAGGTCTGCTCAGCTAGACTAACCTATGTTAAGCAACAACCTGCTCTGTCTACCCGTCCGTCTGACTGCCTGTCTCACCCTTTGAGTCTCATGTCCATTGGCAATAGCCACCATGCATTTCAGATAGCAGAACCCTCAGGCACATTAGTCATGCAGACATATCACTCGTATCTTCCTCATCTTCTGTTGCCATCATGCACTTCGGTAAACAGACTCTCCATGCACACCCTCCCCACGGCGAGGTGCAGGGAAATATATGGAGGTTTGGCTCGCGGATGCATGTCGCAGCTGCTCCACCCAGGGTGTCCAACGCCACCACGCGTAGGCTTCTCATCAGCGCCAGGCAAAACATATAGGAATATATAGTATGCAGGCAAGAAAGTAATCTAGTTGGCTGGCAGGCTGACAGGTAGGCAGGTGGTGTTAAAAATAATATACAATAAAAAAAAAGAAAAAGGTAAAGGTGACAAAAGAGGCAAGGAATACACAGTAAAATCTGAAAAAAAAAAAAAAAAATGACAAAGAAGGCAAGAAATGTACAATGAAAAAAAATGACAGAGGAGGAAATATATATACACTGACGATGACTAATTTCTGGCCAGGGATGCCCCCTTCCTACTGCTGTATACCCAGGTAAGAGGGTAGAGGGGGACGAAACGACCTCCACCCCAACCCCCCCATACCCCTACCCACCCATCCCCCACCCTTCATTCTTAACTCGCAGTTACATCTGAAGCTGATTTCCTGCTTAACATTCTTGGTGCCACTGCTGATACAAACATAAAACACTGGGACGTGTTACAAGTATATAATATAACCATCAACACGCCGCAGCAAGAACACAATGCTTTATGATGGTGACGGTAAAACAAACACGTTAACATCGGCCAACTCAGGCCTCGTGTGTTTGGTGCACCGCTTAGCACACACACACACACACGCACACCGCTCGCTGGTGCAGTGGTAACGTTCCCGATTGCCAACTGGTGGACGGGAGTTCGCGCCTCGCTCAGGTTGCGAAAAGTTTCACTGACGAAGTGGGTGGTTACTGTCCCCCTTGAGCAAGGGGACGGGTGTGTGCGTGTGTGAAGGTCACGGCCTTGCCCTTAGATCGGACTATATGAGCTCTCAGCTCCCTTCCGGGAGGGTAAAAGCTGATGATCACGACCATCAAGTGATCCTGACCGACCCGGTGAATTACACACACACGCATACACGCGCGCGCACACACACACACACGCATGTACGCACCCGAGGCACGAAGCCTGGGATGGCCGTGGTTAACGTTTTTGTTTTAGCGTCAACTTTTGAATGCATTAATTTCTTGCTGCAGCGTGTTCATAGTTCTAATATATACTTTTGACCTATCCTAGTGTTTTATGTTTGTGTATTAGTAATGTGACTATCAGTGTAAAGTATGAGGTTAGCTTGAGATGTAACTGCCAGTTAAGAATGACGAGTGGGGGGTTTGGTGGGGTAGGGGTATTGGGGTAGGGGTATCGGGGAGGGTGGGGTGCTGGGGTAGAGGCGGGTGGAGCGCGTTCCGTCCCCCCCTCCCGTCGTCTTCCCTGGGTATATAGGGGTAGGAAGGGGGTATATAGGGGTAGGAAGGGGGTATTTAGGGGTAGGAAGGGAGTATATAGCGGTAGGAAGGGGGCACCCCTGAGCAGAAAGTAATGATCGTGAGTGTACAATAGAATCAGCAAAACAAGAGGCAGACGCGAGAGGAAAGCCTAACATAAAGCTGAAGATGGGAGTAAAATCAAGAACCTAAGCAGGAAAACTTGGTGTTTGACAAAGTGAGGCTGACGGTGTTGACAATTCTTTATGACTTGTCTTTTACCTGCTCCTTTTTATTTTTCATATCTATTCATTCACTTTCATCTCTCCCTCATTCATTCCTTCATCTCTTATTCTTCTCTCATTAATTCATTCGTTTCCCTTTCTTCGTCAGCCATTTTTCACTTCCATATGTCCTGATGTGACTGGCTTCCTGCCACGTGCAGTGAGAAATCTTAGTAGTACTGGTAGCTGATACAGCCTCAAGTTCATTTGAAATGTGAACCCAGTAAACACCTGGCTAAAGTTACCCTTCTGCTACAGTCCACCATTACTCTTTTGGGGAATAGGGTGGCAACTGAGGGACGTTTGTGTGACCAGGCATCAGAGCCACGCGGTCTTATCGAAGCCACGAGGCCAAGACCCTCCTCTCCAGCACCTGTTATTGCTATGACAGGATTTACACAAAGAACAGCAAGCTTACCTGTATTTTTTTATGCAAGGCTGCAGATGAGAGAGAGATTCAGTCCTGTATTCTCGTCGTGTAAGGAGGCTCCCTAACACCTCTTCCTTAGCGATTTATCTTCCAAACCACTCATTAATATCCCCGGGTTTCCTCCTTATGTCTTTTCAATATCGACATAGATTGCATGAATAACACACAAGTATATAGTACCGGAGCAGAATTAGAAATAAATCGGTAAGGAGGAGGTGTTAGTAAGCTTCATAGCCTTACTAGGATACCGCCCTCAGCCTGCAGTCCACCAGGTTCGCGTTTTAGACGAACCTGGGACTTCAAATTGTACTTCTAATCCTCGTCTCCTTCTTGTTCTTTTAAAAAATCATTAATTTACGACAGAAATAAGATCGTAAGTTTTTTTTCCAGCATCATCATCCCTGTTTCTACGACCTCCGACTCGCCTCCGTCTCTCTCTCTCTCATTACTCCACTTTTTTTTTTTTTTTTTTTGCGAGGAAGATGGAACCAAAGGCCACGAGCCCGCAGTAACTGTTCCTTCCAAGAGAAGAACAAAATACAAGAGAGAGCCAAATTCAAGATCCGATCATTTCGAGATGCCTAGACACACTGCGTTTAAAAGACTGGAGATCATAGGAAGCAGGAAATACAGACAGAGGGAGACAGTTCCAGACGTCATACTTCTTGTCCATCCTTTGAGTTTGTACTTAAGTTGGCGCTTGAGTTGGAATTTAATTTGGCACTTGAGTTGGGACCATGTTTTGCACCTGAGTTGGCACTTAAGTTTGCTCTTGAGTAGGGACTTTTGTACGTAGGTTGGCCCTTGAGTTGGGACTTAGTTTGGTGCTTGAGTTGGGACTTAGTTTGGTGCTTGAGTTGGGACTTAGTTTGGTGCTTGAGTTGGGACTTAGGCTGGCACTTGGGTTGGGACATACGTTGACGTTTGAGCTGAGACTTAAGTTGGAGCTTGAGTTTGGACTTAAGGTAGCGCTTGAGTTAGGACGTGAGTTCGTACTTGTGTTAGGACTTAAGTTGGTACTTGTGTTTGGACCCAAGTTGGTACCTGTGTTGGGACTTGATTTGGCACTTGAGTTTGAACTTTAGTTGCTACTTGAGTTGGGATTTAAACTGACACTTGTGTTGGGACTTAAGTTGGCAATTGTAAAGTTGGCACTTGTTTTGGGACTTAAGTTGGCACTTGAGTCGGAGCTTAACACTTGAGTTGGCATTTAAGTCACCACTTGAATTGGCACTTCAGTTGTCATTTTAATTGACAGTTAAGTTGGGCCTTGTATTGGGATTTGAGTTGGGCCCTGAGTTGTGACTTGACACTTGAGTTGGCACTTGAATTGGCATTTGAGCTGACACTATTTGGCACTTGAGTTTGCACTTAAGTTGACATTTGAGTTGGCACTTTTGTTGACACTTAAGTTGGCACTTACATTGAATTTGGCACTTACGTTTTTATTTTCTCTTGTCATACTTCAGAACCACAGGTGTTTAGTGATAAAGTGGACGGGCGTTTGAACCGAGTGTGAGACACAAGTGTTGTTGGCGTCACTTCATAGGCTGTTGCTTGGATTTGCTGGATTTCCCTCCATTGTCCTCCTTACTGCGATCTTGCCTTGTTCCCGCTGCACCCTCCAAAGGTATGCTATTTGGCTTCTGCTAATTCTGTACTCGTTTTACTCTAACTTGGCCCAAATTTTCCATCCCTCCAACCTGAATGCTGAGTTGTAGCAATAGATTAATGCTAGAAAATGTAAGTCACAAAAAAGTGGTATGGAAAGGGAGCCGTAGCGTTGTCCGTTTCTGCCAATGACCCATGTGAAGTAAGCTGCAAAAGGACGAAAATTTGGGCCATTTACAATGAAAAAATAATATACTGCGTGATACAATGATAATCTAGGACGTTGTGGAGAGTTGAGAAGTTTGTGGTTTGCAATAGAGGGACAGGAAGACAGAGACAGACAGATAGAAGACAGACAGACGCAGGGTAAGGAGACAGACAGAGGAGACGAAGCGTCGCGTTATTATGAGTATAGTTGACTTCATAGAACATTGCATTATAGTTGTGCCCAAACTTTAATAGCACGTCTTCTTATGTATAACTAAAGTCGTTTGACGTGTAGTGAACTAACACACACACACACACACACACACACACACACACACACACACACACACACACACACACACACACACACACACACACACACACACACACACACACACACACACACACACACACACACACACACACACACACACACACACACACACACACACACACACACACACACACACACACACACACACACACACACACACACACACACACACACACACACACACACACACACACACACACACACACACACACACACACACACACACACACACACACACACACACACACACACACACACACACACACACACACACACACACACACACACACACACACACACACACACACACACACACACACACACACACACACACACACACACACACACACACACACACACACACACACACACACACACACACACACACACACACACACACACACACACACACACACACACACACACACACACACACACACACACACACACACACACACACACACACACACACACACACACACACACACACACACACACACACACACACACACACACACACACACACACACACACACACACACACACACACACACACACACACACACACACACACACACACACACACACACACACACACACACACACACACACACACACACACACACACACACACACACACACACACACACACACACACACACACACACACACACACACACACACACACACACACATGCAACTACATCAAACCGTTCATGCCTTACTCCACCGTGAACACAACACATCCACATACCCAACAACACCCCCCCACACACACACATACATAACCACACACAACCACATACTCGTATAACCACACACACACACACACACACACACACATCCACACACACACACACACACACACACACACACACACACACACACACACACACACACACACACACACACACACACACACACACACACACATGCAACTATATCAAACCGTTCATGCCTTACTCCACCGTGAACACAACACATCCACATACCCAACAACACCCCCCACACACACACACATAACCACATACAACCACATACTCGTATAAACACACACACACACACACACACACACACACACACACACACACAACCACATACTCATATAACCACACACACACACACACACACACAACCACACACACACACACACAACCACACACAACCACACACAACCACATACTCCTATAACCACACACACACACACACACACACACACACACACACACACACACACATACATAACCACACACGACATACTCGTATAACCACACACACACACACACACACACACACACACACTGCAACCACATCAAACCGTACACCCCTTACCCCACCGTACACACAACACATCCACATACCTAACAACACACACACACACACACACACACACACACACACACACACACACACACACACACACACACACACACACACACACACACACACACACACATAACCACACACAGCCACATATTCGTATAGCCACACACACACACACACACACACACACACACACACACACACACACACACACACACACACACACACACACACACACACACACACACACACACACACACACACACACACACACACACACACACACACATAACCACACACACACACACACACATAACCACACACAACCACATATTCGTATAGCCACACACACACACACACACACACACACACACACACACACACACACACACACACACACACACAAACACAAGTATTCTATGATGGGCCTTGCTGATAGAGGTGTGTGTGTGTGTGTGTGTGTGTGTGTGTGTGTGTTGTGAGGTGGGCAGGTTGCCATGGTAACACAGATGCCCTGCACCAGCCAAGCTAACACCATACGTATTGCCCACTGAGTCTCACACTTTATATAAAACATCTCTGTACTCATATCTGATCCCAATATTGCAGTTTTTTTTTTTTTTCATCACAATACGGTAAAACATACTCGAACTTGATTTTTGAAAATGATCCATGAATATTAAAGTTTTCTGTGGCAAGAAATGAAGAAGGTGTTTGGTGGTGGGGTGGAGTGGGTGTCTAGCGGTGCATTGTGGTGAGACACATACACCCACAGGCACATAATTACACACACACACACACACACACACACACACACACACACACACACACACACACACACACACACACACACACACAAATTCACACACGTACAAATACACACACGTACACTGAGGAAGGGTGAGGCAGAGACTGGCAGGGAGAGGCAGAAACGGGTGGGAAAAAGCAGGGAGAGGGAGGCAGAGCCAGGGTGAGGCAGGGAAAAGCACTGTAGTGAATATAATGTGTCTGTGTTTTTGTCTTTAGCTGTAGGCAATGACGGAGAGAGAGAGAGAGAGAGAGAGAGAGAGAGGGAGAGGGGGGGAGGGGGATCACACAGACGTTTCGATCCAGAAAAGCTGGTCAAACCTTAGCAGAAAAAATTGTATCTTGGCCATGAGAAGGGATTTTTTTCATGACAGTTTTTTTTAATACACACACGATTGTGAACAGGCGTAAGAGTAACTACGTACACACACACACACACACACACACACACACACACACACACACACACACACACACACACACATGCAACTACATCAAACCGTTCATGCCTTACTCCACCGTGAACACAACACATCCACATACCCAACAACACCCCCCCACACACACACATACATAACCACACACAACCACATACTCGTATAACCACACACACACACACACACACACACACACACACACACACACACACACACACACACACACACACACACACACACACACACACACACACACACACACACACACACACACACACACACATGCAACTACATCAAACCGTTCATGCCTTACTCCACCGTGAACACAACACATCCACATACCCAACAACACCCCCCACACACACACACATAACCACATACAACCACATACTCGTATAAACACACACACACACACACACACACACACACACACACACACACACAACCACATACTCCTATAACCACACACACACACACACACACACACACACACACACACACACAACCACACACAACCACACACAACCACATACTCCTATAACCACACACACACACACACACACACACACACACACACACACACACACACACACACACACACACACACACACATACATAACCACACACGACATACTCGTATAACCACACACACACACACACACACACACACACACACACACTGCAACCACATCAAACCGTACACCCCTTACCCCACCGTACACACAACACATCCACATACCTAACAACACACACACACACACACACACACACACACACACACACACACACACACACACACACACACACACACACACACACACACACACACACATAACCACACACAGCCACATATTCGTATAGCCACACACACACACACACACACACACACACACACACACACACACACACACACACACACACACACACACACACACATAACCACACACACACACACACACATAACCACACACACACACACACACATAACCACACACAGCCACATATTCGTATAGCCACACACACACACACACACACACACACACACACACACACACACACACACACACACACACACACAAACACAAGTATTCTATGATGGGCCTTGCTGATAGAGGTGTGTGTGTGTGTGTGTGTGTGTGTGTGTGTGTGTTGTGAGGTGGGCAGGTTGCCATGGTAACACAGATGCCCTGCACCAGCCAAGCTAACACCATACGTATTGCCCACTGAGTCTCACACTTTATATAAAACATCTCTGTACTCATATCTGATCCCAATATTGCAGTTTTTTTTTTTTTTTCATCACAATACGGTAAAACATACTCGAACTTGATTTTTGAAAATGATCCATGAATATTAAAGTTTTCTGTGGCAAGAAATGAAGAAGGTGTTTGGTGGTGGGGTGGAGTGGGTGTCTAGCGGTGCATTGTGGTGAGACACATACACCCACAGGCACATAATTACACACACACACACACACACACACACACACACACACACACACACACACACACACAAATTCACACACGTACAAATACACACACGTACACTGAGGAAGGGTGAGGCAGACTGGCAGGGAGAGGCAGAAACGGGTGGGAAAAAGCAGGGAGAGGGAGGTAGAGCCAGGGTGAGGCAGGGAAAAGCACTGTAGTGAATATAATGTGTCTGTGTTTTTGTCTTTAGCTGTAGGCAATGACGGAGAGAGAGAGAGAGAGAGAGAGAGAGAGAGGGAGAGGGGGGGAGGGGGATCACACAGACGTTTCGATCCAGAAAAGCTGGTCAAACCTTAGCAGAAAAAATTGTATCTTGGCCATGAGAAGGGATTTTTTTCATGACAGTTTTTTTTAATACACACACGATTGTGAACAGGCGTAAGAGTAACTACGTACACACACACACACACACACACACACACACACACACGGTTCAAGGTCGGCGGATTAGCGAATTGGCGTGTATGGGGGCATATGAAGACAGACTGAAAAGACTAAGTCTGCATTCGCTAGAGAGGCGTAGAGTAAGGGGAGACTTAATTGAGGTGTTTAAGTGGATGAATGGTATAAATAAGGGAGATATTAGCAAGGTACTTAAAGTGAGGATACAAGATAGAACTAGAAATAATGGTTTCAAACTAGAAAAATTCCGTTTCAGTAAGGAAATAGGTAGAAATTGGTTTGGTAATAGAGTAGTAGACGAATGGAATTAGCTACCTAGTAAAGTAGTTGCTGCCTCTTCCATTGAGAGTTTCAAGCATAGGCTAGATAAGCATATGACTAATAAGGGGTGGATATAGAAAAAAGAAAATCTTATAACCAATACTAATTCATAATTTTTCCTTTTCAGGTTACACTGTGATAGTCTCTATTCTCCTTTCACACTTTCCTGTAAAATGTCCACGCCAGTTTTTCTATACGGCGTGGTGTTCTTTCTGACTTTTTCCTGCCGACTTCGGCTGGAGGGTTTGGAGGGCGGGGGAGAGCCTTCTTCTTTGCTATCCTTATCTCATTCTAGTAGTTCAGTTACTCTTCTAGGAGCTGCCTAGCATGGGCCAACCGGCCTACTGCAGTTGTCCTCTCTTCTTATGTTCTTATGTTCTGGGAAGCACGTCTGCCTGCCACGGAGGTCAAGGACAGAATGAAGAGGGTGTATGTAGGTGAAGTGGAGGGAGGGAGAGGGAGGGGTAGACCGAGGATGAGGTGGAGGGATGGAGTTGAGAGGTATATGAGGGGGGGGTGAGTTGGGGGGAGGGTAGTCAAATGGTGGGTGACAGAGCGACTTGGAGGCGTTTTGTCTGCGGCCACTCTTTGCGGGATTAGGGCGTCGGGCTATAGATAGATAGATAGATAGATAGATCTATCGGTGGATAAATCAATAATTATATGGTGTCACGGTAGGGTCAGGCTCCATATTACCTCACCCTTACCAGCTTACTTCGGCATTTGTCAGGTTAATATACATAATACATTCACTGTTATGTCCATCCATCTCTCTCATTCTCCTCATCTCACCCTGTTTACTCCCCTCTCATCATCATCATCATCATCATCATCATCATCATCATCATCATCATCATCATCATATTTCCCAGTTCTGTATTATATAACCATCTTTTTTTTTTTTTTTTTTTTTTTTTTTTTTTTTTTACATACTACATAAATGTAAGATGTGTTGTACTTCATGAATATAGGATATGGCTATATGATAGGCCAGCCAGTTGCAAGTAATGGTGTGTGTGTGTGTGTGTGTGTGTGTGTGTGTGTGTGTGTGTGTGTGTGTAATTCACCGGGTGGGTCAGGATCACTTGATGGTCGTGATCGTCAGCTTTTACCCTCCCGGAAGGGAGCTGAGAGCTCATATAGTCCCATCTAAGGGCAAAGCTGTGACCACACACGCACACACCAGTCCCCTTGCTCCAGGGGGACAGTAACCACCCACTTCGTCAGTGAAACTTTTCGCAACGTGCGTGTGTATGTGTGTGTGTGTGTGTGTGTAAACTTAACCCATTAGCTGTGGTGGCTTCTCTTCAGTTAACATAAAATCGCTTACTGTATGCTGAAGTATATATACATATATATTTATTTTCCGGTCACAGCGTTCATCTAGCACGTCATATACTGTTCAGTTCTGCCGAGTTGCTCTTTGCTGAACGTATCGATGTAACGTTAGCCAAAACAAAATACCGTCTTTGTAACTAATTCGCATCTTACAGTTTCGATATCTAATCTCATTGTTCGTACATCACGATACTTTAGGCAGACAAGAAAATAATCTACCGAAATAGAAAACGCTAGTTACATGGATAACTGATATATTTTTCGTTCCTGGACTAGGCACATTTTACCCCTCTCCTCTTCTGTCCTATTTTAGCCTAAACCAACCCATCCTAACCTACTTTTCTCTGCCGTACACTACCCTACCCCAGCCTACCCTGCCCTAGCGTTCCCTACCCTATCCTACCGCTGAGGTCTCCTGTAGGGATACTCGTTCTTCGGTTTTTACCAGGCTTAGGGAGGTGGAGGAGATTAAGGTGTTGGACATCCGTTCTGGGGGCGGAGAGACCTACAACATCCCTTTGTCTTGTTGTAAACTTTGGTCTACCCTTTCCCTGTCATGACACTTCTCCGGAGTCGATAATATTCCCCATGCAGTGCTGAGGTACCTGGATGATGAAGCAGTGTCCTTCCTCCTGAGTCTTATAAATAGAATTTGGAGAGATTCATCCACTCCTGCTTCTTGGCGGGGGGCTGTTGTCCTACCATTTCACGAGCCAGGTATTACAGGTCACCATCTTGGTTTGCGTGGTAGGTTGCCTTTACTGATCATGGAATTTTTCCGTATTGGTGCCACCTTGTTTCCCTCATATCCTCAAGAGGAGGGAGTGCCTCAAACTAGTGTCCTTAGTGTCACCGTCTTTGCTAAAGTTCAGGAAGATTTTGTTGGCTCTGTTCCGGAGGGAGTGTCTGCCTCGCCGTATCCTCGCTATCCACATCCGTTTGGGTACAGGGTGAAGGCTGCCATGGGGGATGTGGATGTTCCAACCTTTCTTGTTTGTCCTGTGCGTGTACCAAGGATGGCTCCCTGGCTCCTCTCAGGGGTGCAACCGTGTGTTTACTTTCCTGAGAGAGGGGCCTTTCTTTCCTCACAGGCGGCTCTTTGCTATTTTTTTAGAACATGCTTCCTCTCACAGTGTCTCGATTCTCGTATATACTGATGGATTGAAATCCCGTGAGGAGACGGGCTTGGGTGTTATATTTCCCGATTTCATTCGTGGTAGGAGTCTTCCCCTCATCGTATCTACTTTTATCGCAGAACTTACTGCTATTTTACTCGCAGTCAAATTGATATTTAGCTTCCCTCCTGTTTGTTATACAGTTTTTAGCGACTCTGCCGATCTCCATTTTGTGTTTTCCTGTCCAATCCTCTTTTGTTGTCTACAGTGTTTTAGAATGGGTGTGCTTGCTAGGGACTGCTTTGTGGTTTTGTACCATTGTGGGCAATGAGCATGCTGACGCTCTGGCAAAGGCTGCTGCCTCTCGCCCATCCTCACCTCTCCCCTGCCTCGCTCAGTGATATTCATCTAACCACTCACTGTTTGCTCCCACTGGCAGAGTAGGTGGGATGCGGTGGGGGCCAACAAAATGTGTGATATTTGTGGGTAAACGGGCCCCTTCATTTGCCGAGGTCTGAATGCAAGTGGGAGACGGCTTTATGCTGGCTCCGAATGGGCCATTCCTGGTTCTCTCATTGATTTTTAATGGAGGACTCTCCCCCTACTTTCTGTGTGGAATGCTTCGTCCCCCTGACTCTTCGGCTTTTGCTGATGGTGTCCACTGTTGGGGAATTGCGCCATCGTTACCTCTCTGAGCACCGGGCAGGAGAGGGATTGTAGTCTTCTGTTGGTACTTGGAGAGGATGCTTGTTGTGGTGGAGGGGGAAACCTTTGCTTGGTGTAGGCAGCTGCACTACCGTGTAAAATTTAGTATACAGTGGTTTTAGTGTTCTTAGTGTTTTTTTGTTTTTCTTGTTTTAATTATGAATTGTATTTTGTGTGTGTGTGTGTGTGTGTGTGTGTGTGTGTGTGTGTGTGTGTGTGTGTGTGTGTGTGTGTATTTCATCTTTTCGAGTGCTTTTATTCTCGTTGTCGTCCGGCGGCATATGACACTGGTTGTTGTATCGCCAGATTTTATTGTATATACTTATTAAGTTCAATTTACCCTACCCTACTCTTCTCAACCCTACACTAGCCTACCTCAGCCTACCCTACCCTACCCTGCCATTGCCGACCCAACTCTACCCTACTTTAACCTACCCTCCCCTGTACAGCCCTTTCACCACTACATTACTTTTCCTGTTTTCTTCTCTCTACCTTCGGATGATTTTCTTCACCTCTACAGTAGAGAGAAATTTCGAACTGGAAGGGTTAAATACTGCCATCATCAACCCCATCTCTATCAGGGGATCTCCTAAGCTGAATAAAATCATGCGGTCAGCTAGGACAATGTAAATAAGTTGTTCTCGGCTTGAAAGATTAAATGATTCTGTCCCGTCATCCTAAGAGGGTTTGCTGAAGCTGTAGGATATCGTCAGAAGCTAGCAAAGAGTAAAAGTGACATCCGCAAACCGAGAGCTCTGCGTCCAGCGCTCCGCGGTTCAAGTCCCAGAGGTGGACAGATGTTTTGACGTGTAGACGTTACCAGGGCGTAGCTTGGTGGCCTACCCTTTAATATTCTGGACTAATGGTGGTCTAGCCTCGTGCACCTGCGCTCCACCACATAAAAAAATAAAAATAAAAAGGAAAGCCAAGGGTCATGAATGAACTAAAGGACTGAACTAAAGGGAGAAGAACAAAAATCGTAGAGAAGATCGCCCCAAATTTGATGAGACAGTGTAGTATAACTGAGTGAAATAGGCGTTGGATATGACGGAACTAAACGGCAGTTATACCCACCTCTCTTCTGTACCCTACACTACCCTGATTCAGCCTACCCTACCCTACCCAGCCCTACACTACCCTACCCAGCCTTACCCTACCCAGTCCACCACCACCCAGCCCTATCTTACCCTGCCATAACCTATCCTACCCTCCCCAACGCAACTCGACCCATCCCTACCCCATACTGCCAAAACCAACCCAACCTTACCCCACCCTGTCAAGACCGACACAATCCTACCCAACCCTGCCAAAACCAACCCAGTCCTACTCCACCCTGCCAAACCCAACCAATCCTTTCCCACCTACCCTGCCATAACCGACCCATTCCTACCCTACCCTGGCAAAACCAACACAATTCTACCCCACCTTGCCAAATGCGACCCAATCCTTGTCCACCCTGCCAAAACCGACCCACACCTACCCTACCCTGTCCAAACCGACCCAATCCTACCTCACCCTTCCAAAACCGACCCAATCCTACCCCACCCTGCCAAAACCGATCCAATCCTACCCCACTCTACCAAAACTGAGCAAACCCTACCCCACCCTACCAAAACCAACTCAATTCTACTCCACTCTGCCAAAACTGACCTAATCATACCCCACCCTGCCAAAACCGACCCAATCCTGCCCCACCCTGCCAAAACCAACTGAAACCTAACCAATACTCTGCCAAAACCGACCCAACCCTTCCCCACCCTGACAAAACCGACCCATACCTATCCCACCCAGCCAAAACTGAGCCATTCCTATCCCACCCTGCCAACTCTGACCCAATCCTACCCCGTCCTGCCAAGACCGACCCATCCCTACCCCACCCTGCCAAAACCGACCCAATCCTACCCCACCCTGCCAAAACCGACCCAATCTTACCCCCACCCTGCCATATCCGACCCATTCCTACCCCACCCTGCCAAGACCGACCCGTCCCTACCCCACCCTGCCAAGACCGACCCGTCCCTTCCCCACCCTGCCAAGACCGACCCATCCCTACACCACCCTGCCATAACCGACCCAATCCTACCCCACCCTGCAAAAACCATCCAAGTCCAACCCCACCCTGCCAAAACTATCCCAGTCCTACCTCACCCTGCCAAAACCGACCCAACCCTACCCCACCCTGGCATAACCGACCCAACCCTACCCTGCCCTAACCAAACCAATCTTATCTAACTCATTTTTCACTCTAACACTTTCTTCAGTTTTCTTCATTCTTTCTCCAGACGATTTTCTTCAGCTCTGGAGAGGAAGTTTGAATTTGAGGGGTTAGATACAGCCAGCATCAACCCCTTCTCTGTCAGGGGATCTCCTAAGTTGAATAAAATCGTGCGGTCAGCTAGGACAAAGTAAATAAATCGTTCTTGGTCTGAAGGGTTACATGATTCTGTCCCGTCATCCTAAGAGGGTTTTCTGAAGCTGTAGGATATCGTCAGAAGCTAACAAAGTGTAAAAGTGACATCCGCAAACCGGGAGCTCTGCGTCCAGCGCTCCGCAGTTCAAGTCCCAGAGGTGGACAGATGTTTTGACGTGTAGACGTTACCAGGGCGTAGCTTGGTGGCCTACCCTTAAATATTCTGGACTAATGGTGGTCTAGCCTCGTGCACCTGCGCTCCACCACATAAAAAAAATAAAAATAAAAAGGAAAGCCAAGGGTCATGAATGAACTAAAGGACTGAACTAAGCGGGGAAGAACAAAAATCGTAGAGAAGATCGCCCCAAATCTGATGAGACAGTGTAGTATAACTGAGTGAAATAGGCGTTGGATATGACGGAACTATTATGATTTGTAATTATAATATGGAGTCCTAACACCCTGTCCAAACCGACCCAATCCTACCTCACCCTGCAAAAACCGACCCAATCCTACCCCACCCTGCAAAAACCGACCCAATCAAACCCACTCTGCCAAAACCGACCCAATCAAAACCCACGCTGCCAAAACCAACCAAAACCTATTCTATGCTCTGTCATAACCGACACAATCCTTCCTCACCCTGACAAAATTGACCCAGTCCTACCCCACCCTGCCAAAACCGACCCAACCCTACCCCACCCTGCCAAAACCGATCCAACCCTACCCCACCATGCCAAAACCAACCCAACCTTACCCCACCCTGCCCAAAAAAACTCAATCCTACCCCACCCGGCCAAAACCGACCCAACGCTACCCCACCCGGCCAAAACCGAACCATTCCTACCACACCCTGCCAAAACAGACCCAATCCTTGCCCACCCTGCCAAAACCGGCCCAATCCTACGCCGCCCTGCCAAAACTAACCCAACCTTACCCCACCCGGCCATAACCGACCCAACGCTACCCCACCCTGCCACAACCGTCCCATCCCTACCCTACCTTAACCAAACCAGTCTTATCTAACTCATTGTCCACATTAACACTTTTTCCATATTCATCTTTCTTCCTCCAGACGATTTTCTTCAACTCTGGAGAGAAATTTCGTACTGGAGGGGTTAGATACAGTCACCATCAACCCCTTCACTACGAGGGGATCTCCTAAGCTGAATAAAATCGTCCGGTTACCTAGAACAAAGTAACTAAGTCATTCTCTGTCTGAAGGGGTTATTGTGTCTGTCCCATCATCCCGAGAGGGTTTCTTTAAGCTCCAGGAAATCGTCTAAAGGTAGCAAAGTGTAAACATGACGTCAGCACTTGTTCTAGGCGCCACAAATCGAGTCCTGGAGGTGAACAAAGGTTTTTATATCATATAGACGTTTTATATTTTATATTTTGCAACTTTCAGAGGCATTTACTCAGCTTTAGGAGTCTTATGGATAGGCTCAATCAAACGTATCGAACCTCCCATGTTAGAAAAAATAGCTTACAGAAATGCGTCCTCGTACTGAAGGGGTGGAATGGACAGATCGAGTGACTAAGATATTGAATTATGTATATGACAGGTTTTGTTGTTATTTCTATTATTATTATTATTATTTTTATAAATATTATTATTATTATTATTTCAGGCAAATGTCCCAGGCTTCTAGACTGGCTGACTAGCGAATATTATTAAGTCTCCCGTGGCTCCGTGCTCCTTCCACTCAAGAGCCTGCACTTCACGCATTCCACGCACAAGATGGCGCCACCGCTGCATTCCTGCGAAGACGAGAGGTCAAGAGGACGACACTTGCTTTTTGTTTGTTTGTTTACTGTAATTGCTTAAAGTTGTGATCCCTCCAACTTGAATGCTCAGTTGTAACTATAGATAACTAGAATACGATGCTAGTCACGAAGAAGGGCTATGAAAAGATACAGAGCTCGTAGTATTGGCTGGATGAATCACTCTTGCGTGATAATCAAAGACGGTGAATAAAACCCACACTTGTAGACGAAGAATATAATTACCAAACAGTTTCGGTGGACACTGCCACCATCTTCAGTGGTCAAGATAGTGAGAGGGAGTGACGTACTGACCATACAAGGGTTCCTTTTTATGCCTGTATGTGTGGAAGGGTGGGGTAAAGGTGAGGTGGGGTGGGGTAGATTGTAAGCGGGGATTAACCCAAGGGAGATTTTGGGGGGGACATTACCGGACAGGTCAGGTGTAATTCCTTCCTGCTACGACACAGGTAAGGTCAGATAGGAATTACACCTGACCTGTCCGGTAATGTCCCCCCCAAAATCTCCCTTGGGTTAATCCCCGCTTACAATCTACCCCACCCCACCTCACCTTTACCCCACCCTTCCACACACACAGGCATAAAAAGGAACCCTTGTATAATCAGTATGTCACTCCCTCTCACTATCTTGACCACTGAAGATGGTGGCAGTGTCCACCGAAACTGTTTGGTAATTATATTCTTCGTCTACAAGTGTTGGTTTTATTCACCGGCTCGTAGTATTTTTTTCTTTTAACTAAGATACATGAAATAAGCTGCAAAAATACGAAAATACGAGCTTACCTAATGTAAATGAATTATAGTACGTTCAAGATGGAGGGAAGGCATTTTGTATTTTGTTTGTGATGTTATAGTGTCTCTCAGGATCCTAGGATCCTCTCTCGGCTGAACCAAATAAATTGTCTGGCGTCAGCTGGAACATGATGCTAGAGTTATGTCGGTCGTGAGGGGGTTAATGGTGACGGTATTGACACTGTCAGGCTCCTATGACTCACTCAGTCGAATAAAATCGTCTGAGTCAGCTGAAATGGGGTACTAGAGTTGTCCCAAGCACCAGAGGGTTAAGAATCTTAACCCTCTGGTGCTTGGGACAACTCTAGTATTCCATTCCAGCTGACAGACGATTTTGTTCGGCTGAGTGAGTCATAGGAGCCTGACAGTTACTACAGTCACCATTAACCCCCACATGACCGGCATAACTCTGGTATATCATGTTCCAGCTGACGCCAGACAATTTATTGGTTCAGCCGAGTGGGTCTGGGGCCTGGGGGGCACTAAATGAAAATATCCAAAAAATATTAAAGGGGGGGATATATCAATTTTGCCACAGGAGGTATACCAAAATTGGACTTTTAATAAAAACCCCTCCTCTCTCACTCCCTGTGTTTTGTATATACACCTCTCTGTCTGCCTGTGGTGTGTCTGTCCCACCCTCTGTGTGTGTGTGTGTGTGGTGTGTCTACTGTGTGAAGGTGGCTGTGTACGTGTCTTGTGTGTGTGTGTCTACTGTGTGAAGGTGGCTGTGTACGTGTCTTGTGTGTGTGTGTGTGTCTACTGTGTGAAGGTGGCTGTGTACGTGTCGTGTGTGTGTGTGTGTGTGTGCGTCTTGATGTGTGTATGTATGTAGTAGTGTGTGTAAGTGTCTTGGTGTGTGTGAGCTGAAGTAGTAAGGGGCCTTGTGGTTTTAAGGAAAGCCTGCTACGCAAACTTCCCTCAGCCACATTTTAAAGAAACCTCTATCACACCGGGACTTGAACCCGGGTCTTCCTGATCAGCAGGCCAGCACCATGCTGACCATGCTACCGCGGCCCCGAAAGTATAGCGGCTAAAACTTCTACTGTATTTTATTTCTTTACATGTTACAAAAAATGGGAAATTGAACAACATGCACAGACTAAACTAAATTGTCATGTACCTATTAATGTCGCTTTAGGAGGAGATATCTCGAAATTTCCTGAGCTACTTGGAATACCTAAGCCTGCAGTTTAATGCTAATCATGAACAAGTGCTATGGAAAGAATATAGAGCAGTTGCTACTTATATAAAGGAAGAAAGTAAAAACTGCAACTTAGACTGCTATCCAACGGCAGGACTTAAACGATTAACCATATATTACATAAACTTAACACACTGAGTGACACAGAAACTAAACATATGATACAAATTCTTTAATGAAACTTATAATGAGAGTACAAATGACAAAATATACACTGCACAGGAAGACAGTACAGTACTCATTGGTCATACCTTCTGTGAGAACTGAGAATGAAAGCCTATCTGTTGTACCGATTTATAAACGGAAGAGATGAATCGCTAAATTTGATCCACAGTAAAAAATAATAATAATAATAATAATGAATACATAAAACAATAAAGACAAACCATATAGACTACATGTCCACCCTAAACTGACAAAAACCTGGCATCTCTCCACCTTGAATGCTGAGCTGTTTCTAGAGATAAAGACTAGATTATCATGCAAATCACAATGAAGATCTATGGGGAGGATGCAAAACCATAATACTGTCTTATTCTGCCACTTAGATACAGGAACTAAGCAGCAGAAGGACTAAAATTTGTCAAGGTGAGCCAACTACAATGACACAGATGAAGTCTGAGATTATATAATGTGTAATCATGAACTGATTGCATCATTCAGTAAAGATTACAAAAGGAAAAGCTATCAAATCTGAAAGTGTAAGTACTATACAAGATATGATTAACCTTGTACATCCATATTCTGAGATATGCTTCCTATATCATAGCCTACACACAAATTCATCCCCCTCAACAGTAATGGTATATTCCTGCTGTCTCCTGACTTCCAATCAACTTATGAAACCTCTCTCCTAATTACAGTACAGTAATATGTTAATGAAGGCTGCTAGTAATTACCTTCAGTATGATAATTCTTATTTAAAGGTAGCAGCAATGGCTAATGAAGGATGTAAGGTATGCAGTCCTTCCAGTTCAATATACTATATCTCCAATCAGGCTTTATCCAGTGTCTCTCCTACACATGTTAAAGAATGTCATATGGGACTCTAAGTTTGAAAAGTCTCTCCTATGCTGATTAACATAGTTTAAAGGTAACAAGAATGGCTTAATGAAGCCTGTCCCTAACCCCTTCAGTCCAACAGCTCTCCTATCAACCTTTAATTACTTTCCTACTGAACAGGTTCCTGAAGGTTGTAATGTGACCCTTCCAGTTTGAAAAGTCTTACCCAAGCTGAATAACAGTCTTAAATTAGCAAGAATAAAGGCTAATCATTGGAGCAGTTTGTGCCCTGTAATCCAAAAGATGTAGTTATATTCTCATTTTACTATCTATTTCTACCACCAGACCATCATATCTAACTTGAGACAGACATATAGTACTGTATTAAAGGGATTAATGGAGGAAGAACAGGACTGAAGAGTATTGTATCGGTGCTGTAATAAGAAGGGGTAGGACTTTGGGCTATGTTTGGTGTCCACTGTTTAGTAACTCTGCAAGTGTATTCTGATCATTACTTGTTCGCTTTAACACAAGTCTGCCTAAGGAGTCTTTCGTACTGTACACATGGTGCTAAGAGGGACTCCTTCGTGTGGTGGGACTGATATAATCATGTGGCTTAACTACAGTACAAGGTAATACAAAATTATGTCCCTCACCACCCTCTTTTTCCCCCAGACCAGTTTTGGCGCCAGCAGTCCACCAAATTCACATTCAGATAAGCCTACGGTTACTACTGCTGGTTCAGTACAACCTGCCAAATCCGAACATCCAATTTCCAAAATATTTTTTCATGATATAGAGGGGTGTTGATATCATGTCCTCACACATTCAAGGTATAACTGAAGACTGAGTTCTTTTGTGGACATGTTTAAGAGCAGATAATAAGTTACTAATGCAAGTGCTTCAGTTTACTTATTGTTCTCAATTGCCTTGACTACAGTATTTGTTTCACAAGTCATTTCTCACAGCTGCCATTATGATTCCACTTTCCAAAATGTTCCATTTTGCATAAAGCCTTTGGACCTAGGCATTTTGGATCTGAAAGGTTGTACTGTACACCTACTACTACTGTTCTTCTTAGATGGATACAATAGTTTACATATCTATTATCATTATCATTGTGGTAGGTGGTGGCGACCATCATCCACTCTCTTGATGTAGTGCTGCCTACTCCTTCCTTAGTCTTTATCATTCTTTTTCTGTGCCTGCCCTCCTCTCTTCCTATTTCTCCCATCTTTCCTGTCACTTCTTATTGCTTTTCTTTCCTTTACATGTGGCTTTACATTGAGTGACAAGCCAAATGGTTTCCTGTAAGCCAGGAAACCATTTACAACGCTGGGTGGTAACCATATAACCAAACCATACGTGCTCCCTACGTGTCAACAAGTGGGTTGGTGGAGGCTTAGTGCCCCTCCCCGTAAAACAAATAACTCAAAGTCAAATGGCCACCCCTTGCGGGATTGTGGCGTCTGGCAATAGATAGATAGATAGATAGATAAAAAATACAGTCTCATCATACTTCTTTCACGGTGTAGGATCCTGTGGCTAGGCTAACCTAGTCCAATACATGTAAGGGTAGATGACCTGTCTACATCCCTTGGTGGTGTTTAAAAAAAAAAAAAAATCCAATTGCTTCTCGGGGACAAAGCCATGCATGGATGTCATTCTGACTGGGCGTTCTAACCCCTAGATGTCCTTTTCCGGCCGCATGCCCTTACTGGCACCAACCTGTGTCATTGTAGGGTATGGGGTATGATGCATAAAGTGCATGTATGGTAGTGAAGAGCAGGTAGTTATAAAAATGTTTGGCAGAGTATGCTGGCCTACCCTCTATGTTAGTGACACTGAAAAATGTCAAGGGGGAGCTCCAGCTCTCCCTATCACCAGCTTTTCCACCTTCCTTGAGAGTACAGTACTGCCCTCACAGGCTGGTACCATACTACAGCCTGCTCCCGATAATAATTATAATAATAATACATTATAATAAAGGACATGGTAATTGGAACTTGGAATGTAAGGGGAGCGAATGATGAGGTGAAAGAGAGAGAGATTGTCCGGGTGCTTGAGGGTGCGAAAGTGGATGTATGTGGAATATCTATCTATCTATTGCCAGACGCCTCAATCCCGTTTGGGGTGGCCACAAACAAATCGCCTCCAAGTCGCCCTGTCCCTCGCCATTTCACTGCCCTGCTCCCAACTCACACCCCCCTCTCTCATATACCTCTCCACCCCATCCCTCCATCTCATCCTCGGCCTCCCCCTCCCTCTTCCCCCCTCCACCTCACTCACATACACTCTCTTCATCAGTCTGAAACAAAATGGAGAGGAGAAAGTGTGAGAGAATGGGAGTATGGATGGGGTATATGTGCAGGAGTAGGTGAGAATGAGAGGGCAAAGGAAGGAGTATATATAGTTGTGAGTAAAAGATGGAAGAGGAGCATAAGACAGTATGGATCAGTTGGGTCAAGGATTGTGTGGGTAAAGTTGAAAGTTGGAATACAAATGTGGGCGATTGTGTGTGTGTATGCACCAACGCAAGATCGTGCTAGAAGAGTGAGAGAAGAGTTCTGGACAAATGTAGAAGTGTGCATGGAAAAGTCTGGAAGGAATGACAGAGTGTTTTTGATTGGTGATATGAATGGTAAAGTTGGGAATGTGAAGGTGGATGGAATAGTTGGTGAGCGGGGTGTGCCTGCTGAGATAGATGAGAATGGGAGTGCGTTAGTGGACATTTGTGCTGGGAGGGGGTTGGTGATAGCCAATACCCTCTTCAGGCATAAAATGATCCACAGGTATACATGGCGAGTGATGAGAAGGGTGGGTGGTGAACTGAATGAAAGGAAGGCAATGATTGATTATGTGTGTGTGGATGAAAGGATGCGAAGATGTGTAAAGGATGCAAGAGTGTATAGAGGTTGGGGGAGTGGACTTTCTGACCACTACTTGGTGGTGGCCAGAATTAGGATTCAAGTAAGATGGAGGAATAGAAGAAGGGAAAGACGAGAGGAAGGAGTAGTTGCAAGGAGAGTGGAAAGGTTACAAGAGGATGAGAAAAAGGCAGAGTATAAGAGAGAAGTGGAGGAACGATTGGGCAAATATGAATTGGAGCAGATGGGAGACGTGGAAGGTGTGTGTAGGATATTTACAGAAGAAATATGTGCAGCATGTGATGTGGTGTGTGGAAGGAAGAGAAGACGGAGGGGGGTGCAAGGAACGGCGTGGTGGACTGAAGAGGTGAGACAGGCTGTGGCACAAAATAAGAAAGCATACAATGAATGGATGAGAAATAGGGGCGTGGAAGAAGTTGAGAGGCGGAAGAGAGAGTTATATGTAGAAAGAAAGAAAGAGGTTAAAAGATTAGTAAGAGAGAGTAAGAAGAGAGTGGATGAGGAATTTGGAAGGAATTTGAGTGTAAAGTGGAGGGCGGAACTGTAAGAAAATGTTCTGGAAAGAGGTGAAAAGAGTAAGACAGGGTGGAAGTGAAGTTAGCAGGGGAGTGAAAGATAAAAATGGTAGATTACTAGTGGAGAAGGGAGAAAAAGTGAGCAGATGGAGAGAACACTTTAAGGAATTGTTGAACATAGAGGATGGAAGTAATGCGAGTATAAGTGGCTGGGGAATGGCTGGGAGGAGGAGGGAGGTGAGAAGACAGGAAGAAATCAGTAGGATAGAAGTTGTGGAAGCAATGAAGAAAGTTAAATCTGGGAAAGCCCCAGGAATTGATGGAGAGTGTGGTGAAATGCTGAAGCATGGGGGAGAGATAGTAGTAGAATGGATGTGGAAGATGTGCAGATTGGCCTGGGAGGAAGGTAGAGTCCCGGAGGATTGGAAGTCAGGTATAATTATTCCCTTGTACAAAGGAAAAGGGGAAAAAGAAGTGTGTGGTAATCAAAGGGGCAATTGTCTTCTTAGTATAATAGGAAAAGTGTATGGTAGGATACTTATTGACAGAGTCAGAGAAAGAACAGAGAAATTAGTTGGAGAAGAACAGGGAGGCTTTAGGAAGGGAAGAGGTTGTGTAGATCAGATATTCATTCTTAGATCTTGAGTGGAAAAGTTTCTAGAGAAGGGAAAGAAGTTGTATGCGGCTTTCATGGATTTGGAGAAAGCATATGACAGGGTGGATAGACAAGGATTGTGGAAAGTGTTAAGAATATATGGAGTAGATGGGAAGTTGTTGAATGCTGTGAAGAGTATGTACGATGGTGCGAAGGCTGCAGTGCGTGTGGATGGTGAACTAAGTGAATTTTTCTCTTTGAAAGTTGGGTTGAAACAGGGATGTGTCATGTCTCCATGGTTGTTCAATCTGTACATGGATGGGGTAATAAAAGAGGTACAAGGTAGGGTAGTGGATGTTGGAGTGGCCCTGGTGAAAGAGGATAGTGTCTGGAAACTCCCTGTACTGTTGTTTGCAGATGATACTGTGTTGTTGAGTGAAGACGAAGGGGAGCTGCAAGGCTTGGTGGATGAGTTTGGGAGAGTGTGCAAGAAACGGAATCTAAAGGTGAATGTAGGGAAGAGTAAAGTGATAGTCTTTGAGAGAGGTGAAGTCAGTGAATGTACAGCGAGGTTGGATGGTGAGGAATTGGAAAATGTGAGTACGTTTAAGTACTTGGGTAGTGTGATGAGTAAGGATGGAGGTTTGGAGGGTGAAGTGCTTGAAAGGGTACAGCAGGGAAGAAAGGTTGCTGGTTCTTTGAAAGCAGTGATAAGAAACAGGGAAGTGAGCATGGAAGTGAAAAAGTTACTACATGACAGTATTGTGATACCAACTCTAACGTATGCAAGTGAAGCTTGGACGTTGTTGGAAGGACACAAGTCAAGAGTGAGAGCAGTGGAAATGAGTTATTTAAGAGGAGCCTGTGGAGTCACATGGAGAGACAGGCTGACGAATGAGGATATAAAGGAGCGTTGTGGTGTGGATGTGGATGTGATAGGAAGCGTTATGAGAACACACTGAGGTGGTTTGGCTATGTGGAGAGGATGGAGGGTGAAAGACTGACGAAGAGAGTGTATGTGAGTGAGGTGGAGGGGGATAGAGGGTGAGGGAGGCCGAGGATGAGATTGAGGGAGGGGGTGGAGAGGTATATGAAAGACGGGGATGTGAGTTGGGAGCAGGGCAGTGAAATGGCGGGGGACAGGGCGACTTGGAGGCGATTTGTTTGTGGCCACCCCAAACGGGATTGAGGCGTCTGGCAATAGATAGAGATAGATAGAAGATTAAATAACTAAAGCTAACACTGATTTGAACTAATACACATCTGGTCCACAGGTCGTGCTGGAGTCTGCTGCCTTGTTGCTGCTTCCTTGCCACACTGGTCATACCCTGCTGAAGTTTGGTCTGCCCTGCCGTGAGAAGCCTGACGGTGGTGTGGTGTCTTCCCCTACTCTGAGATGCCTGGTGGTGGTGGTGGTGGTGGTGGTGGTGGTGGTGGCGGCGGCGGCGGCGGCGGCGGCGGCAGGGTGTCGTGTCTTCCCCAGCCGTGAGATTACTTGCTGCTGCTGCTGGTGATCTGCCCTGACCTGCCGAGAGAAGCCTGGTGGTGATGGTGTGATCTGCCTTGCAAGTCGGGTCGCTCCCCTCCAGGATGTTCTGTGGACAAATGCTACTTTTGAATGCATATTTTATATTGCTGTCTCTGTTAATGTATTTTGTACTGAAGTATTAATAATGAAAACTTAAATTTTCTGTCTTGTTTCATTACCTTTTTAACTGTGGCTTTGACTTAATATAGGTGATAAGTATATTGCGCTCTGCAGTCTTGTGTGTTGTGGGGACGGCTTTTGTGATGAGCTAAGACATTCTGATCGCTTCACCAAATTACTGCTCAGCCGTGTGATCGTGGACATAAAAGATTATACAATACAATGATATACAGCTAAGCATAAAAAAGGTTATGGGAATTCTCCACCATGCAATCAATGGACCTAAATTAAAGCCTATATTATAAAGCTAAGCCTGAAGAGGGTTGTGGGAAGTAGATAATGATGCAGGGTAGACACTGGTAATGTTCACTGAGCCGTGCCCGCAACACACAAGAACTGGGTGGCGTAATATATGGACCACCTTGTATAATGAGAGGCCGTAAGTGTGTGCTGACTCACAAACTTGCCACCAATGCCCCGTCATAACTATTACTGTGTCTTGTAGGAAGCACAAAGAAAACAGGCCACAGAATACCTCCTTGTCTCTCGTTCCTCCTACACAAACATACACGCCTTTCACTTTAACTTGACACAGAGTTTCATTTAAAGCATATGAGAATGTCACGCAGATCAGTAGCAGAAACAGCCAATACTACAGCCCAACATCCTTTCCACGGCACTCATTCGTGACTAGCATCATATTCTAGTGATAACTATCGCTACTACTCGGCAAACCGTATGGAAACTATAAGCTATCTGTCTATCCATCTATCTATAGCCAGACGACTTAATCCCGTAAGAGGTGGCCACAAACAAGTCGCCTCTATGCCACCCTGTCCCCTGTCATTCTGCATCACTCCCCCTAATTCACACACACCCTCTCTCATATACATCCCAACTCCATCCTCCACTTATAAGTAATACATTAAAACAACCGTGAATTACTGCCGCACAAGCTGAGCCGTAATCATATCCAACACAAACACGAAGGAGCTTTAAAGAACAGAAAACAATACCTTGATAGCAGAAGACACTAAGACCACAAGTACTGACAGCCTACACCAAGAAACATAACTAATTTCAGTCAGAGACCA
Source organism: Coenobita brevimanus (assembly GCF_032717465.1). Lineage (NCBI taxonomy): Eukaryota > Metazoa > Arthropoda > Malacostraca > Decapoda > Coenobitidae > Coenobita > Coenobita brevimanus. The sequence continues at coordinate 109,789 of NW_027643658.1, forward strand.
AGTGAATATGAGAGGCACACAGTTCATCACTTCAGCTCAAGATCCGTCCCACCTTTGTAACCTTATGTTGCATCATCCTCTCCACAAACAAAATCGAACAACCGCCCAACACTACACAGAGTATCTTTGCAACATATCCCCTCCTCCACCCGACTCTACACTTCCCAGACACATTCACAAACTCACAAACACCCCAGCCAGCCAAAACTTTCTGCCAAACACATACATAAACACACAGACACCCCAGCCAGCCAAAACTTTCTATACCAAACACATACATAAACACACAGACACCCCAGCCAGCCAAAACTTTCTATACCAAACACATACATAAACACACACACACCCCAGCCAGCCAAAACTTTCTATACCAAACACATACATAAACACACAGACACCCCAGCCAGCCAAAACTTTCTATACCAAACACATACATAAACACACAGACACCCCAGCCAGCCAAAACTTTCTATACCAAACACATACATAAACACACACACACCCCAGCCAGCCAAAACTTTCTATACCAAACACATACATAAACACACAGACACCCCGGCCAGCCAAAACTTTCTATACCAAACACATACATAAACACACAGACACCCCAGCCAGCCAAAACTTTCTACCAAACAGCATCCTTCATGTGCCACCACCAGACATACACCCTTCAGACACTACCGAACCCAGAGACACGAGTACACCAACCTTCCCTGCTACAATACTAACACAAAATATAACACACATACAATCCCCTGTGTTCATACTGCAAAGTGGCACCCCCACACCACAGCACACCCACTCACTTCCTGCACCACACTACCACAACACAGACAATCCTTCAACATAACACTGGGTTCACATCCAGAGGAGCCTAAGATGTAACAAGAACAACAACAACAACTCAGGCCAAGTAAGAGTGAAACGAGTATAGTTACGAAAGGAAAATTATTTCGAGTTATTTTGTAAGCGCTTCGGGTACACAAAGTTACAAGGCCGCAGGGAACGAACTGCATACCAAGGGTTATAATACTGTGGCGGCTTAGGGGGCTTTATACCACCTTTTCTTCAGTGATTTATTGTTCAACCGAGCGAGCGTAGAGAGCAAGCAAGCGAGAACACTATATGACATGGTATAATAGGGTGGCAGAGAACAGCGCCAAGACTGCGTTGTCTAGGAAACTATTAAAGCCACAACAGATCTATGGACATCATTAGAAACCTAGTAAAAAAAATAATAGGAGTTACTTGAGGGACTTTTCTCAAAATTTGCCGCGCCAGTTCTGATAAAAGGAAAATAAACGTACCAAACTGAGCACCAGAACCGAGTTATTTTAGTTTTTAAAACTACTGCTGATCTGTTCAGACAGCTGGAAAGCTTATGAAGAAGCAATTGATACTAAAGTTAAATAGACGCATGGTCAGTGTAGCGGGGTTTCGCCACTCCGCCCCCCCGTAGGCCGTATGGCGTGAGTGGAAATACGTATATAAATGAAGCCAAGGCATAAATATATATTGTGTGAAAGATACTGTGGATGGCTTGGTGAAATTATGGAGCCAGCAAGCGTTACGTACGGCATGAAACAGAGTGTTGTGAAGGGGCAAACCTGAAGTCGGGAGGGGAGAATTACCGGTGTTTTAGGGCTGGAATTATTGTGATTCTGATAGTGTAAATGCGTATGGAATTGTATGAAATATACGTCAAACAAGCTGCGAGTTTCCGTGAACGAGTGTGGTGTGTGCTAAAAATAGCGTTGCCTCATACTCTCAGGGAGAAGCTGACTCACACACACACTACATAACTCCTCATCTTCAAATCCCTGGTCTAACTGGACAACACCCCTGGAGGAAGTGAGTTCTGCAAATTTTATTGATATATATATAATAATCTATTACCATTACCTCTCCAACTTTCAGACAAATAACCATTTTCTCCTACAGATTACACATATGAAAGAAAGTAAATCTCTACAGCAGTAACTATAGAAGAGTTATGTTTATGTGTAGTAGGTTATAACAATAGGAAAACATCCATGGAAGATGTAACAGTCTGTACAGATAGGGGAAAAAAAGTTGGTAGCATAGTCTTCAGGCAGGTGTGCAAGGAAAAAAACTGTGTGTGTAAAAGTTGGTAGCGATCGGAAGAGTAACCTCACTTTGTCGGCCAATTACTCGAAAACTATTAGACTTATCGATTTCCTGTTACAACCATCATCAATACCACTAAATTCTACGTAAGATCAATACCAGAATGTAAGCCTTTGGTAGCGTTTTGGGGGGTAAAAGGCGAGAGAAATGTTTTTGTTCCTAGCGGTTGTTGTGTGACAAGCGCTCGGAGTAATAACATCATTTTGTCGGCCAGTTACTCGAAAACTATTAGACTTATCGATTTTCTGTAACAACCATCATCAATACCACTAAATTCTACGTACAATCAATATCAGAATGTAAGCCTTTGGTAGCGTTTGGGGGGTAAAAGGCGAGGGAAATGTTTTTTTTCCTCACGTTTGTTATCAGTGACATTCGCTCCGAGTAATAACATCATTTTGTCGGCCAATTACTCGAAAACTATTAGACTTATCGTTTTTCTGTTACAACCATCATCAATACCACTAAATTCTACGTATAACCAATACCAGAATGTAAGCCTTTGGGAGCGTTTTGGGGGTAAAAGGCGAGTTTTTTTTTTTTCCTCGCGTTTGTTATCAGTGACAAGCGCTCGGAGTACTAACCTCACTTTGTCGGCCAATTACTCGAAAACTATTAGACTTATCGATTTTCTGTAACAACCATGATCTATACCATTAAATTCTACGTATGATCAATACCAAAATGTAAGCATTATGTTACGTTTTGTGCGAGAAAAGGCGGTGGAAATGAGTGTCTCTTCGCGGCTGTTACCATTGATTAACGCTCGTAGTAATACTCTCACTTTGTCGGCCAATTACTCGAAAACTATTGGACGTATCGATTTCACGTTTGAACCATGATAAAGAGCAGTAAATTCTACGTATGTACAATACATAACTATGTAATATTTATGATAAGAATTCGTTGTTACGTAGGCGGGAACATTGCGTACGCCGTGCGCGCATCACGAAAGTCAATCACGGACGGAGTGCCTAGTACTTTCTTTCGATTTACTCGAGAACTATGAGGCGTATGGGGTTCTTCTTTGAGATGGGGAAAGCTGGTGAATTTGGGCATATTACTATGTAATAAAAACATAAGGTGTCTGGGAAAATTTAGCTATCAGAGGTCAGTGAATTTTTTCCGAAAATGGCTTTCAGTTTTTGGCCATTTTCTCGAAAAGTATACATCATATCTCAACCGGATTTGTTTCGTTAGAAAGCTGATGAAATTCTCTATAAAAACTTATTAGATCATTTTCCTGTATGATGGAAAACATTCAAACGGCGATGTTGGGAAGTGAAAACAGTTTACTCGACCATGCTTCCAGGGCTAATAACTTTTTTTGCTGGTGTTTTCCTGTGTTTTGGTCCTGTTTATCAGATAGAACAAACATCGATGCCTACCTTGAGAAAGGTTTCATGGGAATACATGGATTTTTGGGTGGCGAAAATAAGGCAAGAATGTGTTTCATTCGCTCAAATTTGCCGCGCGCGCGCTCCCCGGCCGGGCGGCTTGGTCGTATAAAATCGTGAGCCAGAAAACTTACTGAAACTTATCGTGTGCGAGAGGGTTAACATCAAGCGAGATGGATGGATGGATGGACGGATGGACGGATGGGTGGATGTGGAATCGTGGATGCTTGGACCGATGGTAGAGTTCCTGCTGTTTCGTCCTTCCACCTGCCGACAAAAATCATCATCAATATCATCATCATCATAATCGTCATCATCGTAGTTGTCGTCCTCATTACCACCACCATCATCATCATCATCATCATTATTTACACCGTCATTCTCATTATCATTACCATTCTCCTCCTCCTCATCATCATCATCATCATCATCATCATCATATTATCATCATCACCTACCTTTCTATCTATATCTGTTTATCTATAGCCAGACGCCTTAATCCCGTAAGGGGTGACCACAAGCAAATCGCCTTCATGATGTACTGTCCTCTACCATTTAGCTCAAGTATCCCACTCATATGTTTCTACTCTTTCCCTCCATCTCATCGTCGGTCTCCCCATCCCCCTCTATCCTTCCAGCTAACTCATGTGCACTCTTCTAGTCATTTTCTTATTCGCCATCCTCTCCACATGGCCAAACCATCTCGAAGTGTTTCTCTTAACGCTTTCAGTCTCATCCACATCGGCATCACAACGCTCCTTCATCTGCCCATTTGTCTGTCTGTCTCTCTATGAAACTCCACATGCTCCTCTCAAGTAGCTCATTTCCACCGCTCTCACTCTTGACTTGTGTCCTTTCAACAAGATCCAAGCTTCACTTCCATACTTTAAAGTGGGAATCACAGCATGCAGTGCCCTTTTTTTTTTAACACTTTCATCCTCAGTTCCCTCTTCCTAATCACTGCTTTTTAGAGAACAAGCAACCCTCCTTCCCTGATGTATCATTTCTGTCACTTCATCCTCTAATCATCCATCCTTATTCATCATATTACATAAATACTTAAATGCACTCATATTCTTCCATTTCCTGACTATGCAGCCTCACTGTGCATTCTGTAACCTCATACGTTGAGATGTTAAAGCATCACCACCATCAGCATCAACATCATTATCACCATCAATATCATCACCATCAGCCTGTGACACACCACTGCATGATAAGGACCCTCTCACCTTTCTCCACTCTGATCCATTGATTGTTAGCCTGTTCCGTCCTTGCTCGGTAGATCTGCATCATATGATCTCTCCATCTTGTTCTCTGTGCACCTCTTCTTCTCACTCCATCTCTGGCTTGCCATTCAGTTACGCTCGCTCTCCTTCTGTTATCTCTTCTGTGAAAGACGTGACCTGAGGTGTGTGTGTGGAGTTACCTGGAAACAAGCTCAGAATTACTAGATGCGGGAGCTTCAGGACCCTTTGGTTAATCCCCTTGGTGTGGTGTGGTGTGGAAGGGTGGTTGGTGTGGTAAAGTTTGAGGTGGTGTGGTGTGGGGTGGTGTGGTGTGGGGTGGTGTGGTGTTGGGTGGTGTGGTTTGGGGTTGTGTGGTGTGGGGTTTTGTGGTGTGGGGTTTTGTGGTGTGGGGTTTTGTGGTGTGGGGTTTTGTGGTGTGGTGTGGTATGGTATGGTATGGTATGGTATGGTATGGCGTGTTGTGGTGCTGTGCGGCTTCACTGTCCCTAAAATCTAGAGGAATGTAGAACCTCGTTCGAAAATCATTAGTGAGAAGCAGATGGACATGGCCGCTCTTTGATGTGCCCTGATAAAACGTAAACAAAACGTGTGTTGCATCCTCACAACTAAACCAATATAAATAAGGATAATTATTCCATTTAAATCATTCACGGTCCAGAGAAAGACCAAAACTGAGCTACTATTTCGGACACACATCCATCCCTTTCCTTGCGATAAATAAAGAGACAGTGAACAATGATTTTGAAACCCACTGAGTGACCTTAGGAATCCAGTATGTTTTTTCAGAATATAGTGTAAATGTTTAGTATTTGTATGGCCAAGAAGAGCAATATCCCTGACCTCATTTGCACTCTTATGATATAAATAGTTCGAGTGTGAGGGAAATGCTGTACACACGCACGCACGCACGCAAATACACACAAGCATGCGCGGACACACACACACACACACACACACATTCTCTCTCTCTCTCTCTCTCTCTCTCTCTCTCTCCTACACACAGTCACCAACTACATTTGAAGAGAAACGAAAAACAAGAGGTGACTCAGCCATAGACATGAAGATCGTCGCCGTCACCATCATCATCGTCATCACCATCATCATCGTTGTCGTAGTCGTCATCATCATCATCATCATCATCATCATCATCATCATCATCATCATCATCATCATCGCCAGGAGCAACAGCGTCAAGCACAGCAATCATCACAACCCTGTTAAAGAGTTACTACATAAGTTCCATCACCGTCATCATCATCATCATCATTATTATCCCAACTGCTTCATCATCATTACAATCACCATAATCTCGGTCCAGTTAGTTGGTTCAGGAGTTTCAACATCACTATCATCAGCAGCATCACTATCATCATTATCAATATCATCTCCGACAACCCTATTATCATCATCATCAGCCTGTGACACACCGCTGCAGGATAAGGACCCCTGTTCAATCTAACTTGGCGTAAAATTGCAATCTCTTTCTTAAATTTTGTGTTGTGACAAGGGGTTAACACTAGATTGATGCTAGTCACGAAGAAGGGACGTGGAAATGATGCAGAGCTGTATATTTGTCCAAATTTACCACTGCACTACGGGAAATCAGCTGCAAAAAAACGACGATCTCGGCCTAGGCAAATGAAGGAACAACACCATAATATACTTTGTGTGTGTGTGTGTGTGTGTGTGTGTGTGTGTGTGTGTGTGTGTGTGTGTGTGTGTGTGTGTGTGTGTGTGTGTGTGTGTGTGTGTGTGTGTGTGTGTGTGTGTGTGTGTGTGTGTGTGTGTGTGTGTGTGTGTGTGTGTGTGTGTGTGTGTGTGTGTGTGTGTGTGTGCATGCGCTTCAGGACAAAATAATTTACATACAATAATTTTTTCCATCACATTGTCCCTCTCATATCTGAATCGCACTTATCAGTATACATTCAGGTCCCAAACTGTACTGTTGGGTGGACATGGACAAGGAGGCAGGCAAGCCTAGTCCACCAGTCTGATCGGAACGAGAATCTACAGGATGACACTCACACTGCTATTTCACTGGTCTGAGACACCAAGATTGAGGCGGTACAAGGCCTCCATCTCCCTCACACCAACAGCCCCTTGTCTCATCAGAATTACGTCTAGTAGCCTCATAGGTAATATTTCTTTGGGCCATGATACTTCCTGGCTGTCAGTGCGATATCCTTGTGTCCTAATGTAGTCACCTTAATGGCTAAAAACAGCAAATATCCAACACTTACCTCAGGGGAATGATGCAACACCAACACACACACACCCTCGTCCTTCCACTGTCATACGGCCACTAGCAAAAGTAGCCAAGTAGCGACGCCTACCAAGACGAGAAACTTGTCCAGCTACTTTTACAACCACTAGATGGTACCCGGGCCCTCTCATGGTAGGGGCAACTCTAGTATTTTATTCCAGGTACTGCTGGGCGATAGCATTCAGCTGAGAGTGAGTCATACTGCTATAAGAGTGTTAATGCTGTCTCTATTAACTCTCATGATCATACAGGTCTCTTTACCAGCCCTACCCAAAAATAAATTGTGTGTGTGTGTGTGTGTGTGTGTGTGTGTGTGTGTGTGTGTGTGTGTGTGTGTGTGTGTGTGTGTGGATGTTTTGTGTGAGGGGTGGTGGGGGGTGGAGTGTATAGATTTATGTGGTAGCAGTGTGTGTGTGTGTGTGTGTGTGTGGTGGGTGGGTGGATGCATGTGTTTTGTGTGGAGGGTGGGGGTGGGGGTGAATGGTTTGATGTGGTTGCAGTGTGTGTGTGTGTGTGTGTGTGTGTGTGTGTGTGTGTGTGTGTGTGTGTGTGTGTGGGTGGGTGGTGGGGTGGGTTTTTATTTGTTGTGTGTGATGGGTGGGTGGTGGTGGGTGTATGTTTTTATGTGGTTGAAGTGTGTGTGGGTGTGTGTGTGGGGGTGGGGGTGGATGTGTTGTATGTGTGTGTGTGGCGATGGGGGGTGGAGATGGGGTGTATGGTTTGATGTGGTTGTGTGTGTGTGTGTGTGTGTGTGTGTGTGTGTGTGTGTGTGTGTGTGCGGGGACAGTGTGTTACCATGGCAACCTCCCCACACCACCACAGTTACATACACAAATTTCCCCACCACCAACTACCGTTAGAGAGTATTGTGTGTGTGTGTGTGTGTGTGTGTGTGTGTGTGTGTGTGTGTGTGTGTGTGTGTGTGTGTGTGTGTGTGTGTGTGTGTGTGTGTGTGTGTGTGTGTTCACTACTTGTCAACGAACCTTGGTTATACATAAACATGCTACTAAAGTTAGGGCACAAATATAATGTAGTATGCTATGAAGTCAACTACACTCATAATAACGTCAGGATTCTTCTCCCCTATCGTGTCTCCGTTCTCTGCATCTGTCTGTCCTCTATCTGTCTGTCTGTCTGCCTGTCCCTTTATTGCAATTCACAAACAACTCTCAACTGTCCACAACTTCCTAGAATATCATAGTATCCTGCATTATATTACTTTTTTTCAGGGTAACTTGACTCAGATTTTCGTCCTTTTGCCGCTTATTTCACATGGGTCATTGGCAGAAAAGTGCAGCGCTACGGCTCCTCTTCAATGGCACTTTTTTGTGACTTACATGTTCTAGTATTAATCCATTGCTACAACTCAGTATTCAAGATGGATAGATGGAAATTGTAGGCCAAGTCAGAGTACAGAATGAAGTCAAACAGCATAGGTGGGCACTGGGTCAAGAGAGAGACTAGTCGATTTTTCATTAGATTTTTTCACTATTACGCTTTTGGCTCAATAAAAAGGAAAGTGGAAATCTAGGAATATACTGCACCTTAATGTGAAAATCTGGACAAATTTCTCCATAACAAAATATAAATAAAATTAATCTTTTTCTTAACTTGAAAATATGAGTTAACTTCGCTTTTTTTTTTTTTTTTTTTTTTGCATCCAGGATCATACTGTTAACTGCTTTGGAAATTCTTTACATCTCTTCCTTAGCGATTTAATCAGCACATTACACCACAACACCCTCTTTTATGAGAGAGATGTAAACTCTGCCGATATGAAGCCAATTTTAATAGCTTACAAGAAAATGTTAAGACGTACTATGCAAAAGTAAATAGCTAAGGAAGGGGCACTGAGAAGACTCCAGTGCTTCCTAAAATACTGCCCTGTTTCCAAAAGGCGTATGACACAGAAATTTGACTTAGCTTTTAACATCAGGGGGAGCTAGATGGATGGATGGATGGATGGATGGATGGATGGGGAATCGTGGATCTTTGACTGCTGACCAAGTTCTTGCAGTTCCGTCCGTCCGTCCACCTACCGACAAAAATCATCTTCAGTATCTTCATTATCATTATTATAATTTTATTATTATTATCATTATTATTACCTTTATTATCATTATCATAACTATAATCATCATCATCATCGTTAAAATTGTTATCATGACTGTTATCATCATCATCATCATCATCACCACCGTTATCCCAACTCTGTTATCTCGTACTGAAGTTAAATCATCATTATCATCAGCATCAACATCATTATCATCATCATCAATATCATCTTTATCATCATTAATATCATCATCATCATCATCAGGCCCTGACATTACCACTGGAGGATTAGGACCCCTCTCATCTTTCTCCACTCTGATACACTGGTTGTTAGCCTCTTCCCATATCGGTGGATCTGCGAGTTTCATCTATCTTGTTCCCTGTGTACCTCTTCCTCTCACTCCATCTCTGGCCTGCCATTCAGTTACGCTGCCTGTCCGTCTGTTGTCTGCTCTGTGGAAGGTGTGACCAGAGGATTGTGTGTGAAGGTACCTGGAAACAAGCTTAGAATTAACAGATGCCGAAGCTTCAAACCCCTTTATTTAATCCAATTGGTGTGGTGTGGTGTGATGTGGTGACAGAAATTTGTGGTGTAGTGTGGTATAGAGGGAGGTTGTGTGGTGTAGTGTGGTATGGAGGGGATTGTGTCGTGTGGTTTGTGTAGGGTTGTGTGGTGTGGTGTGTGGAGGGTTGTGTGGTGTGGTGTGTGGAGGGTTGTGTGGTGTGGTGTGTGGAGGGTTGTGTGGTGTGGTGTGTGGAGGGTTGTGTGGTGTGGTGTAGTTTGGTGTGGGAGGGTGGTTATAAGTGGTGTGGTGTGGTGTGGTGTGGTGTGGTGTGGTGTGGTGTGGGAGGGTGGTTTTATGTGATGTGGTGTGGTGTGGGAGGAGGAATTTTTGTGGTCTGGTATGGTGTGGGAGGGTGGTTTTGTGTTGTGTGGGAGTGTGATTTCGTGACATGTAGTGTGAGAAACTGGTATGGTGTGGTGTGATATGGTGTGGGGGGGTAGTATGGTGTGGTGTGGTGTGGGTGAGTGATTGAATGTGATTTAGTGTGTGGGGCTGGTAGAACGGAACTTGGCTTCAATATAATCTCTAAAGCCTATATGAGTACAACACCTCTCATCCGAAAATGGTTAGTGAGAAGCAGAAGGTCAGGGCCGGTCCTAGAGCTACCGTGATAAAATGTAGATAACCATGTGTTGTATCCTTAAAATTAAAAATGCATAATTCTGTGAGGTTAATTCTTCCATTTAAATAAAAACCAAAATATATGTATTACTTCACTCATATTCATCCACTTTCTAACGATACATAAAGAGACGGTGATCAGTGACTTATGAAACCCTGTTATGTGGTCTATGGGATGTAATAGGCTTTTCAGAATTTTGCGTAAGTGTCTCGTAATTGTATAGGTAAAAGGTCCTATATTCTTGGCCTAATATTTACCCTTGAAATAAAACTATGAATGTGTGGAAATAATTCTGCCATTTGAATAACTATGGTATCATCAACCAAGATATACATACACGAACACAAGCAAGCACGCAAGCGCGTGCACACACACACACACACACACACACACACACACACACACACACACACACACACACACACACACACATGCCCAGTCACTAAAACATTTGAGGTTAAACGAAAAGGAAAGGATGATGTGACTCAGCCAGTGACTTGAAGATCATCGTCGTCGTCGTCATCATCGTCGTTGTCGTCTTCATCTTCGTTGTCGTAATCATCATCATCATCATCTTCCTCGTCGTCCTAATCATCATCATGATGATCATCATCATCATCATCAGCAGCAGCATGTCATCATGTCATCCCAACACTGCAAAAAATGTAGAACAGATGTTATATCAGAGTCATCACCTTTATCATCATATTCATCACTGCCTTCTAATCAAATTGTAGAATTTGTACGGGAGTCACATCATCGTCATCATCATCATCATCATCAATGACATCATCATCATCATAACTGTCATCATCCCAGCTGTTTCATAGAGTATATAGTTTCATCATAATCATCATCAACACAATAATCACAGCTTAGTTAATTGGTACAGGAGTTTCAACATCACAGTCATCATCATCATCAACAGTATCGTCATCATCATCATCATCATCATCATATTCATCCCATTTCTGTTAGTTCGTACAGAGGTTAGATCCTCACCGCTATCGGCAGTAGTAGCTGTATTATAATCATCAGCATCATTATCATCACCATTATCATCAGCCTGTGACACACCACTGCAGGATAAGGACCCCTCTCACCTGTCTCCACTAAGATGCTTTCGTTGGTAGCTTGTTCTATACCAGCTCGATGGATCTGCGAGTATCATCTCTATCTTGTTCCCTGTGTGCCTCATCCTCTCACTCCATCTCTGGTCTGCCATTTAGTTACGCTGGCTGTCCATGCGTTACCTGTTCTGTGGAACACGTGACCTAAGGACTGCGTGTGGACTGACCTGTAAACAAGAGGACAAATATACGTGTGTTGCAGCATCACTACTATACCCTGTTCACTCTAACTTGGCGTAACATTGCAATCTCTTTCTTAAATTTTGCGTTGTGACAAGGGGTTAACACTAGAATGGTGCTAGTCACGAAGAAGTGGTATGACAAAAATATGCTTGACAATAGTATTGCCTTATTCTTTCACTGAACTACCGGAAATAAGCTGCAAAAAAACGACTATCTCGGCCTTGGTAAAATGAAGGAACACCACCACAATATACGCGTACGTGTGTGTGTGTGTGTGTGTGTGTGTGTGTGTGTGGTGCGAGGTGCCTGTGTGTTACCATGGTAACCTCCCGACACCATCACAGTTACATACACACATTTCCCCACCAGCAAGTTCCATTAGAGAGTACTGTGTGTGTGTGTGTGTGTGTGTGTGTGTGTGTGTGTGTGTGTGTGTGCTTCAGGACAAAATAACTTACATACAATATTTTTTTTCCATCACATTGTCCCTCTGAAATCTGAATCGCACTTATCAGTTTACATTCAGGTCCAAACTGTACTGTAGGGTGGACATGAACAAGGGGGCAGGCAAACCTAGTCCACCAGTCTGATCGGCACGAGAATCTACAGGACGACACTCACACTGCTATTTCACTGGTGCTGAGACACCAAGATTGAGGCGGTACAAGGCAGAGTTGCCGTGAATTGCACACTGGTTGTGACGTCATTATTGCACACGGTCTCGTTTAGTAACCAGGATGACAGAGGATGTATTGTTGGTATAACTACCATAAAATTTGGTATACTGTGAATACTGGAAGAGAGGGTATAATTAATGATGTCAGACCTATTATGATTCAAGTGTAAGGACGTTAAATGATTAAGAGAGTTAATAAGTCAGCAAATGTTGATTAATAACCAGCCAAGAGACAAGTAAGTTTATCCACATCCAAGTTTTCTAGTATATCAACTGTACACGATTTACAATATTGTTTCGGTATGACAGGGTGGATAGACTAGGATTGTGGAAAGTGTTAAGAATATATGGAATAGATGGGAAGTTGTTGAATGCTGTGAAGAGTATGTACGATGGTGCGAAGGCTGCAGTGCGTGTGGATGGTGAACTAAGTGAATTTTTCTCTTTGAAAGTTGGGTTGAAACAGGGATGTGTCATGTCTCCGTGGTTGTTCAATCTGTACATGGATGGGGTAATAAAAGAGGTACAAGGTAGGGTAGTGGATGTTGGAGTGGCCCTGGTGAGAGAGGATAATGTTTGGAAACTCCCTGTACTGTTGTTTGCAGATGATACCGTGTTGTTGAGTGAAGACGAAGGGGAGCTGCAAGGCTTGGTGGATGAGTTTGAGAGAGTGTGTAAGAAACGGAATCTAAAGGTGAATGTAGGGAAGAGTAAAGTGATGGTCTTTGAGAGAGGTGAAGTCAGTGAATGTTCAGCGAGGTTGGATGGTGAGGAATTGGAAAATGTGAGTACGTTTAAGTACTTGGGTAGTGTGATGAGTAAGGATGGAGGTTTGGAGGGTGAAGTGCTTGAAAGGGTACAGCAGGGAAGAAAGGTTGCTGGTTCTTTGAAAGCAGTGATAAGAAACAGGGAAGTGAGCATGGAAGTGAAAAAGTTACTACATGACAGTATTGTGATACCAACGCTAACGTACGGAAGTGAAGCTTGGACGTTGTTGGAAGGACACAAGTCAAGAGTGAGAGCCGTGGAAATGAGTTATTTAAGAGGAGCCTGTGGAGTCACATGGAGAGACAGGCTGACGAATGAGGATATAAAGGAGCGTTGTGGTGTTGATGTGGATGTGATAGGAAGCGTTATGAGGAACACACTGAGGTGGTTTGGCCATGTGGAGAGGATGGAGGGTCAAAGACTGACGAAGAGAGTGTATGTGAGTGAGGTGGAGGGGGAAAGAGGGAGGGGGAGGCCGAGGATGAGGTGGAGAGATGGGGTGGAGAGGTATATGAGAGAGGGGGGTGTGAGTTGGGAGCAGGGGAGTGAAATGGCGGGGGACAGGGCGACTTGGAGGCGATTTGTTTGTGGCCACCCCAAACGGGATTGAGGCGTCTGGCAATAGATAGATAGATAGATAGTTTCGGTATTTCTTTAATATTACAAAGCAAGTGTGCACTGCTAATGGTTGGCACGTGTCTTGTAAATAATATATATATATTTTTTTATGATATCGCCGGGTGGGTAGAGGTAGACTGTTCCACGACGTATTCTTCCTTGTTTTAAATGACAGTATTATAGATAAACGCTACATATTCGTTGGTTTAACCGTGAAGGGTCTGAATAACAATACATGTTAGTTCCTCCCAATCATGACAAAATCCCACTTATTCCTACAAAATAACGTGACCAATTAGTGTGGAACGACGTCCGCCTGCCCACATCCATGCTCGTCGTTCATTTGTTTTTCCACATTAGCAGACGATTTTCCACAAAACGGCAGCACTGGACTACAAGGCCTCCTCATCTCCCTCACACTAACATCCCCCTTGTCTCATCAGAATTACGTCTTGTAGCCTTATAGATATTATTTCTTTGGGCCATGATACTTCCTGGCTGTCAGTGAGATATCTTTGTGTCTTAATGTAGTCACCTTAATGGCTAAAAACAGCAAATATCCAACACTTACCTCAGGGGAATGATGCAACAGCAACACACACACACCCTCGTCCTTCCACTGTCATACGGCCACTAGCAAAAGTAGCCAAGTAGCGACGCCTACCAAGTCGAAAAACTTGTTCAATTACTTTCACAACCACTAGATGGTACCCGGGCCCTCTCATAGTAGGGGCAACTCTAGTATTTTATTCCAGGTACTGCTTGGCGATAGCATTCAGCTGAGAGTGAGTTATTTTACAATGAGAGTGTTAATGCTGTCTCTATTAACTCTCATGATCATACAGCTCTCTTTACCAGCCCTACCCAAAAATAACGTGTGTGTGTATGTGTGTGTGTGTGTGTGTGTGTGTGTGTGTGTGTGTGTGTGTGTGTGGATGTGCTGTGTGTGTGTGGATGTGCTGTGTGTGTGTGGAGTGAGGTGCCTGTGTGTTACCATGGCAACCTCCCGACACCATCACAGTTACATATACACATTTCCTCACCAGCAAGTTCCACTAGAGAGTACTATGTGTGTGTGTGTGTGTGTGTGTGTGTGTGTGTGTGTGTGTGTGTGTGTGTGTGTGTGTGTGTGTGTGTGTGTGTGTGTGGTGCGAGGTGCCTGTGTGTTACCATGGCAACCTCCCGACACCATCACAGTTACATATACACATTTCCTCACCAGCAAGTTCCACTAGAGAGTACTATGTGTGTGTGTGTGAGTGTGTGTGTGTGTGTGTGTGTGTGTGTGTGTGTGTGTGTGTGTGTGTGTGTGTGTGTGTGTGTGTGTGTGTGTGTGTGTGTGTGTGGATGTGGGTGGGTGGATGCATGTGTTGTGTGTGGAGGGTGGGGGGTGGGGGTGAATGGTTTGATGTGGTTGGCCCCGCACACACACACACACACACACACACACACACACACACACACACACACGTCCAGTCACCAAAACACGTAGTTAAACAGAAAGGAAAGCGAGAGGTGACTCAGCCAAAGACTTGAAGATCGTCGTCGTTGTCATCATCGTCGTCGTCTTCGTTGTCGTAATCATCATCAGCATCACCCTCGTCATCATAATCATCATCATGATCATCATCATCATCATCAGCAGCAGCAGCATGTCATCATCATCCCAGCACTGTTAAAAATGTGGTACAAAAGATATATCAGTAACATAACCTTTATCATCATATTCATCACCATCATCTAACCTTGTTTTAGAGTTTGCACGGAGTTACATCATCATTATCAGCATCAACATCATTATCATCATCAATCAGCATCATCATTATCATCATCATCATCATCATCATTACCAGCTTGTGACACACCATTGCAGGATAAGGACCCCTCTCACCTTTCTCCACTCTGATCCATTGGCTGTTAGCTTGTTCTTTCCGATTTCGGTGGATCTGCGCGTATCATCTCTATCTTGTTTTCTGTGTACCTCGTCTTCTCACTCCATCTCTAGCCTGCCATTCAGTTACGCTGTCTGTCCCTCTGTTGTCTGTTCTATGGAAGACGTGACCTAAGGAGTGCGCGTGCAGTGATCTGGAAACCAAGAGACAAATATGTGTTTCGTCATCATAGCTATACCCTGTTCACTCTAACTTGGCGTAAAATTGCAATCTCTTTCTTAAATAAAGTGCTGTGACAAAGGGTTAACACTAGAATATGGTGCTAGTCACGAAGAAGTGGTATGACAAATATGCTTGGCAATAGTATTGTCTTATTCTGTTACTGAGCTATGGAAAATGAGCTGCAACCGGACGACTATCTTCGGCTATAAAAAATGAATAAGTATCATATAGTATAATCGTGTGTGTGTGTGTGTGTGTGTGTGTGTGTGTGTGTGTGTGTGTGTGTGTGTGTGTTAATGGATGCCTTCATAAATGTGTCCATGCGAGTATTGATAAATGTGTGTGCATCAGTGTGTGTACTCATCAGTGTGTGCATCAGTGTGTGTATGCATCAGCGTCTGTGTGCATCAGTGTGTGCATACATTGCCGTGTGCGTGTATCAGTGTCTGAATGCATCAATGCGTGCGTGCATCCATATGTGCGTGCATCACTGTGTACGTGCAACAATGCCTGCATGAATCACAAATTTCACCAATTCTTTGTGCGTCTTGAGACTTTGAGTACTCAAGCGAACGAGGTAGAGCCAGGACATGAAGATGTTATAGACAAAGTAGCTGCAGGTGCGTTACGAGTGTACCGCCGGAGGTGCAAGACATGTTGAGCGATGTGGATCGTGAGGACCCTTATAGGATCTTGGCAGCTATGCTAAGATATGCAGAAACGCACCCAAAGTTAAAGTTGTTAGAAAGGACAGAGAAAAATAAGCCTACTATAAATGTAGTGACAACAGAAAAGCCGAAACCTCGCACTGGCCTCAATAAAAGTGGTGGAGCTCAAGGAGTGAGAGCGCCTCCACCTATTACTTGTTATTCATGCAAAAAGGCAGGACACATTGCTAAGAATTGCCCCGTGGCTGAGTGCTATTACTGCCACGGTAAAGGTAAAGGCCATATTGCTCGAGAATGCAACTGGAGGTTTGGCCCTACTTCTAGTCTGACAGGCGCTACTAATAATCAGGCAGGGAGATGCTACCACTGCAATAAACCTGGTCACCAGGCACGGCAGTGTTGGGTGGGAAGAAGAAGAGCGCAAGAGTGGGAAAGAGATGACAATAGAGGGAGGGCGAGAATTAATCAATGGGGACAGACGTCAGATGGGAGACAGTCAGGTGCTACACCTTGGACTCAGAAAAAAAAAAAAAAAACGCCGACCCAGTTCCGATCGCCTCACTCGTGGACTACGAGAAACTAGTCGCAATGATGGTGAATGTGAAAGGCCTAGATGAAAGTGTCGTAGCTTTGATTGACACAGGAGCTGCTAGGTCGTTGATTACGAGAGAAGTATATCAACAGTTAAAAAGGAACGTTGAGCAAGATGACTGGGAATCAGAGGAAACGGTTAAATTATTTAACGTAAGTGGAGATGAGATACTGACTGACGGAGCTATAAAGGTTAAACTTCAAATTGGAAATAAGTGGTATGCTCATACCTTTATTATAGTAGGAAGCTTAGGCTTACCAGCACCCATGTTGCTTGGGATGGATTTTATGCTCAGCACTAGGATGGAGTTACTAACGAATCCTCTGATCTTGTATATAGAGGGCGAATCTGTAAATATTGTCCCTCTAGAGTATAAAGGAGCGCCACCAGTGAAGAATGAGTCGGAAGCGGACGTGGAGGTAGCAAAAGCTGTGATACTATAGGTCCTTGGACTTGCGGTACCGTCATTTTAGAAGTAAGAATGCGGTCAAGCGAAGCGGCTATCTTTGAACCTCAGGAAGGAAACATGTTGGCATCTACATTGTACCCAGGATTAGTGTTATTACAGGAGAAAGCTGGGATCCCAGAACGAGAAGGGCCAGAGGAAGTAGAGAAGGCACGAGAGAAATCGCGATTTCATTTTAAGGTGAGGTTCGTCAATCCTAGTCCGGACAGGATCGAACTCAAGGGAGGTACATGTCTGGGTCATATAAGGCCGTGTAGTAGAGTATCTTGGGATATAAATGAAAAAAATCAGGCTCTTAATGGAAAAAGCCAAGGAGAAATTGTATCAGGAGTCATGATGAAAGAGACTAGAATGACCGAGAGGGCACGGATGAAGAAACTCTTTGCCTTAGTTGATAGTATGTTTTCTCCACATTTGATGAGTAAAGAGAATGAAGCTCTAAGGGCACTGATAATGAAGTATCCGACAGTGTTCGCATTGGAGGATGAACCCCTGAATGTGACCCCTTACTACTATCATGAAATAGTGACTGTGACCCCGGAAATAGCTTATAGAAAACCTTATCCTATTCCGGTAAAGTATCATGAAGAGGTCAAGGAAAGCTTGAAAACTATGTTGGAGCAAGGAGTTATACGACCCTCCCGAAGTCCTTACAACGCACCCCTGGTGCCTATAGCTAAGAAAGAGAGCGGATTGAGATTATGTTTGGATTTTAGATATCAGAGAGGATCGATTCCCTCTACCTAACATTCAGAACATCTTAGCACAGCTGGGAAAGAGTCGTTATTTCAGCTGTTTGGACCTCCGTCAGGGGTACCATCAGATACCATTATCAGAGGATTGTAAGGAAAAGACAGCCTTTTCCTCTCCTGAAGGTCACTGGGAGTACAATGTGCTTCCCTTTGGACTTCAAGAAGCACCAGCTGCGTTTCAGAGAGTGATTAACCATGTGTTAATTGGGCTTACGGGCTCCATCACACATGTGTACCTGGATGACATAATCATTCAGGGCGAGACTTAGGAGGAACATTTAAGGAATTTAGATATAGTGCTGGGAAGACTGAGTGATGCCAATCTTTCTCTAAGATTGTCCAAGTGTCATTTTTTAAAATCAGAAGTGGACTATTTGGGATAATGTTGTAGCAGACGCCTTACCTAGACATCAAGGCCAAGTGTTGTCGGAGGAGAGTTCTCGCAGTTACGCGTACAAAACCAAAGATAAGAGAGAGAACAAAGGATGATGATGATAGTGAGTGCGAGAAAGAGGATTATCAGATATCCAGGATCGATGAAGATAAAGAAAGAGATATAATAAGATGGAGAGAGTTGGTAGTGAGACCCAGACAGGATGCGCATCCACTGTATAAAAGAATGAAGGAACAGTATCTTCAATGTATACGAGATGGAGAAGTAGAAGTGACTAGAGAAGAAATTAAAGATGCACATAAAGCACTAGGAGTTAGTACTAGTGAGTTCATGGTTGAGGATGGATTACTCTATCACTTCGCTACAAATGACTATGATATAATATAATAATGACGTATAGAAAAGGGGGGGAAAGGAAGGAAGGTAAAGAATGACTGTGTATATGTGATGAGTGTTATGCAACCAGGGCGACGATACGTGGCGGCAGGAACTAGGCCTTAATTTAGTCTCCCGGCCTTACTGAAAGCTCTGGTCCTGGTTGCATTGTGTAAGGTGCATGTGTGTGTGTTTTTTAAGTAGGAGAGGAAGAATTTAGACTAAGAGAAAGAGTGTCGGGGCTTAACCCAACGTGCGTGTGTTTGCTGTTGGGAAGGGGGAGGGGGGTCTCGCACGTGCACTGTGTTGTTAATTAAGGACGGGAGGAGTGAATCGCTACGCCTTTCTCTGCCAAGCATTAGCTTATTGGCTGCCTCTCAGGTTCATCTGATTTTTCCGGCTCCAGAAGCCTGGGTAGGATGTAGGATACGGGTGTTAGGGTAAGGTGTTGTAGCCCTGGGGGGCTTGGGTAGGGGGATAAGGAAAGGGGAGGAGGTAGGGGGGAGGAGTGGAGGAAGGGGAGTCAGGGTAGGTTCTCTTGGGGGTGGACGGAGTATTGGGCTGTAGCCGTGATCTTGATGGGGGGTGTAGGGGTGGTTCAGGGTCTGAGGCGAGGGTGCTCGATAAGAGGATGGCGGGTTATTACGTGGTTGCCGTGATCTTGATAATGGGTGTAGGGGTGGTTTTGAGTCTTAAGTGAATTGCAGGGTGTGAACTAAGTAGTTGATTAATAAAAGGGTCAGTAATAAATAAACTATTGGTGCTTAAGTGAACCCTCAGCGAAACACGAACATGTTCCGCCCTTGCCATGACGCGAGATACAGGACAGCCAGGCGCCGCGGAGCTGGGCGGCGCACGCATACACCTCCCGTATAACATTTCGGTAAACTGGAGGGCGGTGAATCTCGGATGAAGTTAGACGGCCTGGCGCCATGGCCCAACTGAAGCAGATGATACAACTCACTTTCACACTCAAGAGCCGACACTGAGGGTCGCTGATCAAGGCATGCACAGGGTTTTAAATGGGTTGGAGGCAGCACAGTGTAGACGCTGCCGCATTGGGGGCGGGACTTGCAATAAAGAAAATTCCACACAAAATGTAGGGGACCCTTATGTAACTTTGCACGAATCTTTATACCTGTCCATTGTCGTTTCGTTTTTATTTTCTCTCTCTCTTCTCTCTTGTTCTTACGTTGCCTCCATGTTAAAAGGTCCTTTTTTATGTCTTAATGGCGGTGGTCTAATAAATATAAATTTCATGTGGCTCTATGGACAC
>NW_027643659.1:0-27500 GCF_032717465.1 Coenobita brevimanus
TTATACATAGCACCAGACTACTGTGCGGTATTTACACCATCCATGTCTACTTTTTCCACCATCAATCACTACGCCATCCTCAATCATACACACAAACATTTCCACCCACTGCCTGATATGGACTTAAACATGAGCACAAGTATTAAGCTGACTTCACCTAAGTTTGAAACTATGCAGCTGATCAATGAAACAATGAAGCCCTGGGAAGATTTGAGTTTGAGTATGTTCAACCCATATTATGTGTATAGCCAAGCACCTTCTGTCTTCATAATTATCTGCATTGTGGTTGCAGTAATGCTGTTGGCCATGCACAGAATGCATGCAAGAATTGCTAATTTGGAGTCATTGTTTAGTGGGGGAGAGTTAACATCACAGTTAACCACCCTGAATGAAGTGTATATATTTTGTATATAGTATTAATTATATAAAAAAATAATAATAATAATAATAATAATAATAATAATAATAACACAAAGAAGAATGACCCATATATGGCAGACCAGTACCATTATCTTTAAATGAAATATTAGTAACTCTTACAATAATCTTAATTTTAAACTATTTTTATTCTTGCATGTATGCAATTCACTATAATAACCCAAGTACATACTGTATTACAGTTAAATAATTTACTTTAATGCATTTATTCCAATATGTATTCAACTTATTTAAAATGTAATATTACTGAATAATCACTATTTACTATGAATAATATATGTATACAATATTCATACAATTATGTTACTTTACAATATTATGTATTTCACTTAATTAGCTTATAAGTTCATTATAATGTGTATGTAGTATGTATTAATATATTATAACTATTAAATGTCGATGGTACGTCATTTTCGCGCGGCCGAGCAAATATAGGACTACATAATAAATAGATAGATAAATAGATAGATAGAGAGACAGATAGAAGCAGGAAGTCAAATGATGAGAAGGTGTTGTGTTTGCGAGAAGCGAGCAGCGCTAAACGCTTACATTTGGGGAAAGCTGACGACAGCGGCCAGTAAGATGATTCAGTTTGTTGTCAGCAGTACTCTCGTGAGAAAGTTCTGTTGCCACGAGGAAGATACGTGA
Organism: Coenobita brevimanus; assembly: GCF_032717465.1. Lineage (NCBI taxonomy): Eukaryota > Metazoa > Arthropoda > Malacostraca > Decapoda > Coenobitidae > Coenobita > Coenobita brevimanus. Next base: position 1,087 of record NW_027643659.1, read on the forward strand.
CACACACACCCTACTACACGAGATGTGAGGAAAGAGAGTTTAGAAGGAGACAAGCGACCCTATAGAGAGGTCGAGACGGAGATTAGTTTTAGAACAGAGAGAGAGAGAGAGATAGCGAGACAGGGAGGTAGCTACCCAGGACTTATACTATTATACCTGTTTAATATTTCCAAGACAAATAAAAATAGTCCCATACTATTCTTTACCTCTCCCGTCACTACATGACATCTGGTGGGGAAACTACTACAAGATATAAAAGCCGCTCGACCACAAGTCTAAAATATATTTCTCTACAATTAACTACAAAGTCTTTATGACAGTAGGGCCACATTTGGACTGCGCAGTGTAGTTTTGGTGTCCTGGCTGTGGAGTGGATGTTGATTCGTTGGAAAATGTGCAGAGAGGAGTGACAGGAATGATGCATGACGTCCGGAACCTGTCATGTGGGGGCGGACTGAGGAGACTGGGTCTGCATTCGCTGGAGAGGCGTGGAGTGGGGGGGAACTTGACTGGGGTGTTTGAGTGGATGAAGGGTGTAAATAGGGGAGATGTCGGCAGGGTGCTTGAGGTGAGCATACAGGATGGAACTGGAAATGGTGGTTTCAAGCTAGACAGGTTCCGTTTCGGTGGGGAAATAGGTAGCGGTTGGTTTGCTAATGGAGTGGTGGACGAGTGGAGTAGGCTACCTAATGGAGTGGTTGCTGCCTCTTCCATTGAGAGTTTCAAGCATAGGCTAGATAAGCATATGACAAATAAGGGGTGGATATAGAAAAAAAAAAATCTTATAACCAATACTAATTCATAATTTTCCCTTTTCAGGTTACACTGTGATAGTCTCTATTCTCCTTTCACACTTTCCTGTAAAATGTCCACGCCAGTTTTTCTATACGGCGTGGTGTTCTTTCTGACTTTTTCCTGCCGGCTTCGGCTGGAGGGTTTGGAGGGCGGGGGAGAGCCTTCTTCTTTGCTATCCTTATCTCATTCTAGTAGTTCAGTTACTCTTCTAGGAGCTACCTAGCATGGGCCAACCGGCCTACTGCAGTTGTCCTCTCTTCTTATGTTCTTATGCTCTCATGTACACACATAGATGCATATAAATACGTGCAGACATCCACACGTACACACAGGTAAAAATCAGGTGGAAAATTGACTAGTAAATATTTTTCTATTCCATCTATCCATACATACATACATAAACATACAGACATAAACCAACTCGATCTCTGTCTGCATCTGCGGTTTCTCTAATGCATCAGTCCTTACATAACCATCCAGCCTTCCATCTCTTCACCATCCATCAGATCAGCCACACACACACACACACACACACACACACACACACACACACACACACATAAACTCGTCAATATCCTTCAACCCGCAATAACACTCACATGTCGAGCAAACAGTTCAACCTCCTCCTTTGCGGTATTGAGAGAGAGAGAGAGAGAGAGAGAGAGAGAGAGAGAGAGAGAGATGCAATTTGGATTTTTTGGTATAAGATGGATTGTTCTTTCGTCTCTCTCTCTCTCTCTCTCTCTCTCTCTCTCAGTCAGTCCATATATCTATCTATCTATCTATCTGTGTATAACTATTTGTCTATTAATCTACCTTTCTTCATTGTTTCTCACTTCTTCCTTCTTCGTTTATACTCTGGCTCTATCTTAATTTTTTTTCCCTCCTCTCTTCCCTCCCCCTCTCCCTCCTCCATACCTCCCTCTCCCTCCCTTAATCCCTCTTGTTGTCTTAATCTCTCTCCTCCTCCTCCTTGGCCTCTCTCTCTCTCCTTCACTTTCTCCTTCCTTCCTTTCTCTTCATTCTTTTCTTTTCTTTTCGTCTCTCTCTTTCATCCATCCTTTCTTCCTTCGGTAATTTGGTTTGCTGTTCTCATTCGTCTCCATAATCTCTCTCTCTCTCTCTCTCTCTCTCTCTCATTATTCCATTCTCCATTTCTTTCTTTTTCTTCCTTTCACCTCCTCCCAAACCTCCCTTTCTCACCTACCCTTCTCTCTCACACCCTTCCATTTCACCATCCCTCCATTTTGCCTCCTTCCCTCCACTACCCCTCCTTCCCTCCACTTCCTCCTCCTCTCCTTCCCTCCCCACAGTGCTAATCCCTCCCCACCTCCCTAATCCCTCCTCCCCCACCCGGTCAGTACCCAGAAATGAAAGGAATGTTACACAGACTCTATTTTCCTTTTGTGTACCTGAGATGTAAAGAAAAACGGGTGACAGGCCTAAACCATCAGAGAGAGAGAGAGAGAGAGAGAGAGAGAGAGAGAGAGAGAGAGAGAGAGAGAGAGAGAGAGAGAGAGAGAGAGAGAGAAGTACCGTGAACCATTTAGCATTCACATAAGAACATAAGAAGAGGATAACTGCAGTAGGCCGGTTGGCCCATGCTAGGCAGCTCCTAGAAGAGTAACTGAACTACTAGAATGAGATAAGGATAGCAAAGAAGAAGGCTCTCCCCCGCCCTCCAAACTCTCCAGCCGAAGCCGGCAGGAAAAAGTCAGAAAGAACACCACGCCGTATAGAAAAACTGGCGTGGACATTTTACAGGAAAGTGTGAAAGGAGAATAGAGACTATCACAGTGTAACCTGAAAAGGGAAAATTATGAATTAGTATTGGTTATAAGATTTTCTTTTTTCTATATCCACCCCTTATTAGTCATATGCTTATCTAGCCTATGCTTGAAACTCTCAATGGAAGAGGCAGCAACTACTTTACTAGGTAGCTTATTCCATTCGTCTATTACTCTATTACCAAACCAGTTTCTACCTATTTCCTTACTGAAACGGAATTTTTCTAGTTTGAAACCATTATTTCTAGTTCTATCCTGTATGCTCACTTTAAGTACCTTGCTGATATCTCCCTTATTTATACCCTTCATCCACTTAAACACCTCAATTAAGTCTTCCCTTACTCTACGCCTCTCTAGCGAATGCAGACTTAGTCTTTTCAGTCTGTCTTCATATGACAGGTTCCGGACGTCATGTATCATTTTTGTCATTCTTCTCTGTACATTTTCTAACGAATTAATATCCATTCTATAGTAAGGACACCAGAACTGTACTGCGTAGTCCAAATGTGGCCTTACTAATGCTAGATAAAGTTTCAGTATTACTTTAGATGATCTATGTGGCCTTACTAATGCTAGATAAAGTTTCATTATTACTTTAGATGATCTATTTCATTATTACTTCAGACCCGACCGCCACCACCCCCACTGTCCTAATCCCGGAGTTTAAACGTAGATAAGACCTCATTTGACCTTTGTTACGCCTCCCCTGACCTTTGTTCCGCCTGAGACGCTGAAGGGGACGCTGTAGGAGGGCAAGATTTATAGGGGGGGTGAAGCGAAAATGACCCTAGGGAAGACAAATTACTTGGAGGTGAAAAGACTGAAGGTGTTGAGATTGTAAAGTTTTGAGAGAGAGAGAGAGAGAGAGAGAGAGAGAGAGAGAGAGAGAGAGAGAGAGAACATGACCAATTCAGAGAAACAGATAAAAGAAATACTGGGTTAACAGAGAGAGAGAGAGAGAGAGAGAGAGAGAGGGAGAGAGAGAGAGAGAAAAGGTCATTGGTGTGGACGCGAAAACAAACAATGAGTGTGAAGTGGTGGACCTTATCTGGGGCCTCATCTGTGTGTGTGTGTGTGTGAGAGAGAGAGAGAGAGAGAGAGAGAGAGAGAGAGAGAGAGGAAGCAAAAGACTTTAACCTGCTGACGAAGCCACAGGTGAACGTGGGTTATCAGGAAGAGAGAGAGAGAGAGAGAGAGAGAGAGAGGAAGCAAAAGACTTTAACCTGCTGACGAAGCCACAGGTGAACGTGGGTTATCAGGAAGTGAGAGAGAGAGAGAGAGAGAGAGAGAGAGACAGACAGACAGACAGACAGACAGAGAGACAGAGAGACAGAGAATTAAGCAGTAAAATCTAAACAAATACTTTAATAATAATAATAACAATAATAATAATAATGCGTTTAAGTCTTTCAGCTAGATTTGTAAATGTATGTAGCGCTTTATGTATTTATGTAGCTGGTTTGTTTCTCCATAAATCCCATTCCTGTAAATTAACGTTGATATTGTTGTAGTAATATTATTTTGGCAACTCACAAGGGAATATTATTATTGCTTAGGATATTCGCACATATTTGTAGACGCACACGTATACTCACAAAGGCGTACACACAGGCATATTGTAATAGTGTACATATGATGAATTACACATACATTTTCTTCACACACACACACACACACACACACACACACACACACAGGTAAAACAGGTGAGGTAGGCAAGGTACACGTGGGTTATCAGGTAAATCTCAGGGCGGTCTTCCTCCCCTGGGGTGTCGGGTGGGGGGAGGCCCTGGGGGTGTTTGGAAGGGGGTAGTTGAGAAGGAAGGAGGGATAGAGAGGGGGGGGAGAGAGAGGTGAAGTGGAGGGAGTGGAAGACAAAATGGGAGGTAGAGGTGGGGAGGAAGCTAGGGAAGGGAAGTGGGGAGAGATTGTGGGGGAGAGAGAGAAGGAGAAAATGTTATAGAACTACAGATAGATAGATATACAGATAGGTAGACATGGATAGGTAGATGGATAGATAGATAGGTTTAAAAACAGCTAGATAGATAAATAAATATAGATATTAATAGACCGCCTGGAGCACTATAATCACATGGGGTTCAGCCACAGAGTTATACATATAGAGTGCGCCACCCTGGTTTGAAAGTGACGCAACCGGAAGTGGCTCAGCGGCCATATTGGGATGCCCAGTCTCACGCTCAATTCAAAACAGGTAAGATGTTCTCGCTTCTCTGTGATCAGGAAATAAAATAAATAAATCAATCAATCATTTCCTGTGGCACCCCACGGGATGCATAGGGCCTCAATGAACTCTCTCCACCAATATTTGTCTCTTGCCATCTCCTTCACGTCCCACCAACACTCCTCTCCTGCTTCTTTTTCATTGTCCTCAACCAGGTTTCCCTCGGCCTACCTCTACCTCTTCTTCCTCTAGCAATCCACTCTGGCACATCCTGTATTAAACTACCTTCTTTTCTGTATATGAGCCCCAGCCACTTCCAGCAAGACAGTCTCACATATTCCTTTAACTGGTTCCACTCTCGTAATATCCCTTACTCTTTCATTTGTAACTCTGTCTTGCCACTTTACCCCAAGAATCCTTCTCAGTATTTTATTCTCAAATCCTAATACTTTCTGATCTGTTGCAATTGTACTGTACCATGACTCATGCCCATAAATTAAAAATTGGTCTAAATCCATGGACTTGTAAATATATTCAAGCGCTGCATCAACTTCAAGAAGAGGAGGGCCTTCATTTAGGAAATAAACTCAGGGATATCCATCTTTCATGGCACACTCAAAAGATGAAAGTAAAACTTGCTCCGCAAACACTGAGTTCTAGTGTAGCTGATGCATTAATCTTCTGTCGGGATTCATTACATCTCCCACAGTTTAAGGATTGTCAGGGTACAGTTAAATTTCTGCAAATGGCCGATAAACTTTTTGATGTACTGAACTCGAGAAACAAATTTGCTAGAGGAATGAAAGCAGCACTTCAACCTGAGACAGAAGTAGTTTCAATGTCATTCTTAGATCAAGCATTTGCTTATCTAATGACTATCACTAATTCTGATGACATCCTCATGTACAAAACTTCTAGAAAGACACCTTTCATTGTTTTTTTGGCTGCCATTAAGAGTGTTCAGGCACTTTATAAACAGTTTGTAGGTGTAAATAAGCCACTCCAGTACTTTCTAACTTATAAGCTGTCACAGGATCACTTAGAACTCTTTTTCTGTGCAATTCGAGCATCTGGTGGCTTTCGAAATAACCCTTCTGCGTTAAACCTCATGGCAGCATACAAGAGACTCCTTCTGAGGCATGAAATAAAAACGTCAAACGGGAATGTCTCTGCACAAGACCTCACTGAAGTGCTCACATCTGCAACATCTAGCAGTGTCATGAAGAAAGCTTTAGAGGATAAAACTGAAGATATTATGATGGCAAGAAGATATGATATCATTCCTCGTAGTCCTGCCCAAGAAGATCATGATTATGTAGACTGTCCAAACTTTACAGATGTGTCAGATTATAAGGAAGCTGCAGTAGGTTACATTGCCGGATATGCAGTTAAAATGGTAAAGAGAAATATTTCATGTCCAGACTGCTTGTCTGCACTTACAGCAACAGAAATTAAGAACAATGATAAAAGTTGTGCATTGATACTGGTTAAGGACAAAGGCGGCTTGATAAAGCCCTCTATGAGTGCTGTGTCTGTCTGCAAATCCACAGAGAAAATATTTCAGAAAATGTTGAAAAGTCATGACAAAGAGCTACGTAACATTCCCAGAATTTCCTCTCTAGTTGCATATTCTGTATTGAAAGAGACTGGTAGCACTGCATTTAAAACACATAATTCCCATATGTTTGAATGTTCACCTGATAATAATCACATTTTTCTCTCATTAAAGCAGTGGTGCTTGCATATTGCAAGATACGTTTGCATCATCTTGCAAAAGCAACCACTGCTAAAGTAAGAGGCTGTTATGTTAGGAAAACACTAACTAAGTTAGTATTATTTAAGAACCAGTAAGTGAGGGCACTCACCATCCACTCAATTAATGTAATGCTATTAATGAATTGGTATATGTTCGCTTCTAATCGTTGATTTTTGTGTATCCAAAGTAAAATGGTGCGTAGAGACAAGGTAAGGGGACCGGGAATAACTTTTCTTCTCACTTCATTCAGAGCGCAATAGTAATGGAGAAAAGGCTTAAAATAGCTAAAGTAATTATATTGATAACTGCTCTATCTATTTACATCAGGATATAATGCAAAAAAACACTCGGGAAAGGTTAGTATTTGTGAATTATGATGAGCTGTACGGGAAGGTCGGGACTCGGTAGAGTGGGCATCCTAAGATGGCCGCCGCGCCGGGCCCGCTGGCTTCACTTATCGCCCATACCACAGCACAGGGACGCGCGCTCTATATGTATAACTCTGTGGGTTCAGCCTCACACCTTACCTCACACCTGCCTCCACCGCACCCCACCCCACCCCACCCCCGGGAATACCTCTCATTAACACCTCGCCTCACCTCTTGTGGGACTACCTTTCTGACTGACACCTTTTGTTTTGAGAAAGCAGTAGTTTAACTTAGCTGATCCTCAATGATTTTCAGTCTTAAGTATTGTTATAAGGGGTGACAGGCATATATATATATATATATATATATATATATATATATATATATATATATATTTTATAGCATTGCAGCCCAGCTTTGCCACCAAAACACAGTACTTGAAATCAGCTGGATGTCCATAAGATACATCGCATACAGTATATTTATTCCCTGCCACAGTGGGGTTAGGGGAAGGCTGGCCAGCATCCTGAATGGCAGTGTAATCAGCAAACCTCAACTGTGCCTCAGATCTAAGCCCTGACTGGCCCCATCCTGCCGCAGTGCCTTCACCCACTACATCACTAGGCGTCAGCTATACTCAGGTCATTTTATCTAGGCGTAGACTTGCCATCTTGAATGTTGAGCCGTAACAGATCATCATCATGGCTCTAATAATGAAGTTCTGTGGAAGGGATGTTGAACCCTAGTACAGTCGTCCTCTGCCACTGAGCTATGACAATTACTGTATGCTGAGAATGAACAAAAATCTTTATAGATTTAAAGTGTGAACTACACACTATACTTTTCTTGCCTTAACTTGGCCTAGGTTTTTGTCTTTTTGCAGCTTATATCACACAGTTCAGTGGCAGAAAAATACAGTGCAGTGGCTTTGCATCCTTTTCATAGCACTTCATATCTTCTTTGCTATCCTTATATCATTCTAGTAGATCAGTTACTTTTCTAGGAGCTGCCTAGCATGGGCCAACCGGCCTACTGCAGTTATCCTCTCTTCTTATGTTCTTATGTTCACGCTGCTTGCCTGTCACCATCACGCGAGGCTGATGCAGTGACATGGAAGAGGCTCCACCTCTCTCTCTCTCTCTCTCTTCTTTAATTTACTTGTGGTGCAGTTAGTGGTGTGGGGAGGTAATCAGGTTGCCAGCCAATATGCTACTGGAAGGGGGAGAGGGGGAGAGGGGTGGAAGGGGAACGGGGAGAGAGGGAGAGAGGCCGTAAGGGGACGGGGGAGAGGGGGATAGTGGTGGTAGGGGGACGGCGAAGAGGAGAGGGAGACCTCTCTCTCTCTCTCTCTCTCACACACACACACACACACACACACACACACACAATTTTTTTTTTACGCATCAAGTAATATGCTGCAGGGAAGAAAGTGGGAAAAAAGAACCAAAGGATGAACACTGAAGCAAGAGAGAAATATGGCAGGAAAAACACAAGGGAGAAAGACGGAGCGAAGGAGAAAAAAAAGAAGAAAGACAGCAGGAGAGCAGTGATGAAAGAGAGGGAGAATGAAGGAGGGACTGAAGAGGTGAGATAAGCAGAGGTTCTTGACCTTGGACAGAGCAGCAGGGGGGTGGGGGAGGGGGAGGGGGAGTGGCGGAGGGGTATTGGGGAGGGATAAGGGGGAGGGGAATGGGGAGGGGTACGGGAAGAGAGGGGGACAGGCGGTTGGGGCACGGCCTTCAGAAATTCTCAAACAGGCCTGCTCAGTGAGGGGGTGAGAAAGCTCTACGTCATCTGCCTTGGGCCTACCCACGGCCCACCTGATTCGGAATTTCGGACCAACCTGACCTCAGTATAGGAGAAAACTGTGGTGGGGTCACGTTCTTGGCCGTGTTCAAAGCATTTTTTACATATAAACCTCCTAGTTTTCTTGTTTAGGGCAAACAGTGCTAAAGAAACAATGCCTTAACGTGTTGTGTGCCCCTGTGTAAGGGTTACTACAAATCGGGGCCTAAAGTCCATGTATTTAGGTTCCAAAATGTGAAAAACAATCTGCTCAGTGGCTGAACGCCATTAAAGGGGAATGCTATGTTATTTCTCACTACAGCAGAGTAAGGACCATGAATTATTGTGTTTCTCATCAAAAATGATATAGTAATAAAGAGCACATAATGGTACTTTACACTTGTTCGAAGGAAAATGTGGAAATAGAAAATATCATCTACTGTACTGGCGGTAATGAGTGTTTCCCGAGCAGCCAAAATTATTGGAACTTGACGGAATTATTTGACCCCTCTCTTCCAAAAATCCCTTTGCAAGTTTTGTGCGTTCTTTTGTAGTTTATTGTCTTAAATATATTTAAAATATTGATGAAAGGTACTGTACAATTTATTAACACGATTTACAACGATATACTGATGTTTAATGTGCTATTTGTATCTCTTTAAAAGTGTTACCCATGTCGGCTGAGATGTTTAGCCAGACATAAACAGAGCAGACGACGTACTACCTCCGATATTCATCCAGTCTTATAATTATGATCTGACACTCACAAGTCTTATACATTATGGCCACACGAGTGGTTGCCGACGGGCAAGAGTGTCCACACTGGAGACTTACATAAGAACATAAGAAGAGAGGATAACTGCAGTAGGCCGGTTGGCCCATGCTAGGCAGCTCCTAGAAGAGTAACTGAACTACTAGAATGAGATAAGGATAGCAAAGAAGAAGGCTCTCCCCCGCTCTCCAAACCCTCCAGCCGAAGCCGGCAGGAAAAAGTCAGAAAGAACACCACGCCGTATAGAAAAACTGGCGTGGACATTTTACAGGAAAGTGTGAAAGGAGAATAGACACTATCATAGTGTAACCTGAAAAGGAAAAATTATGAATTAGTATTGGTTATAAGATTTTCTTTTTTCTATATCCACCCCTTATTAGTCATATGCTTATCTAGCCTATGCTTGAAACTCTCAATGGAAGAGGCAGCAACTACTTTACTAGGTAGCTTATTCCATTCGTCTACTACTCTATTACCAAACCAGTTTCTACTTATTTCCTTACTGAAACGGAATTTTTCTAGTTTGAAACCATTTTTTCCAGTTCTTACAAGTTGCGTCGGTTCCTGCCCCTGACTTCTGTGATTCCTTAATTAGCTTGATATCAAGCCTGAACTGCGTTCTCAGTGTATGCAGTTTGTTCTTAATATCTTCATAAGTTATGGCACATCCCATTGTTTTAGTCATTTCATCCACTAATACCTTCATTCCACTACTTCGTAGTTGTCTAGCCATATATTCCTTGGATTTAACGGCCCATATGCATGGGTACTCCTTCAGCCTTTCAATAAAATGCATTGTATTTGCTTTTGTCCAGTCTTTGTGTGTCTGCAATATTTCCTCAGTCATCATCTCCGATATGATCTGGCGTGAAGATGCTCTCCGGATGACAGTCCGGTGTCTACTGCCCAGTGCCCGGCCCACATCAATTTGCGCAACATGATGCACAAATGCCCTCGAGCCAGAACGGCGCATCAATGCGCGCAACTTGTTGCACAACTTGATGCCCAGTGTGTACGGGGCTTAACATGGAGGCAACGCAAGAACAAGACAGAGAGAGAGAAAAAAACGGAAAGACAATGATCAGTATAAAGATTCGTCGAAGTTACATAAGGCTCCCCTCTATTTTATGGGAGTTTTCTTTTTTGCAAGCCCCGCCCCCAATGCGGCGCCCATCAGTCTGCCTCTACCTATAAAACCCCCATGCCCAGTCAGTGAGCCTCAGTGTCGCTCTTGCAAAGGTAGGGTGTATATCTCCAACGGCTAGCCCATGGCGCCAAACCGTCTACACTCGCACGATTAGTCGATTACCCCCTCGCTCGCCCTCACCACTCAGTCACCAAATGTTAGGCGGGGGGTGTGTACGTGTGATGCCCAGCTTCGCGGTGCCAGGGTGTCTTGTTACGCACACCATACCAGGCTCATTGCAAATGAGAAATATGTTTCGCGGAGGGTGGGGGATGGAGAGAGGATTATTGAGAGGAGCATGTGTAGTTAAAAGGAAAGACGGACTGACAAATGAGGAAGTGCAGGAGCGTTGTGGTGTTAATGTGAACGTGATAGAAAGCGTTAGGAGAAAATACACTGAGGTGGTTTGGCCATGTGGAAAGGATGGAGAGCGAGAGACAAGCGAGGAGAGTGTATGTGAGTGAGGTGGAGGGGGGGAGGAGAGGGAGGGGAGGCCTAAGATGAGATGGAAGGATGGGATGGAGGTATGTGAGAGAGAGGGGGGAGGGGTGAGCCAGTGGCGTATCCAGGAAATTTGCCAGGGGGGGCAAACACTTGGAATATTTCCCCATAATATGTCACCACAAACTTTCCTAGATTTGATGTTTTATGTCATCAGAAATAAATTGACATCATTACTGTCGCATTTGTTCCAATGTCTTAAAGAAAAACTATCTTTTCCCCACATATTGACAGCTTTCTTGAAGTTACTTTAAGTTAATAGCTAATAATCCTTTCAGAGGACAAGTATGTAAAAACACTCAGTACATAATGTTACCAGAGGTCTACTATTTCATTAGAGAGAAAATGGAAACACCAGCAATAAATTAGAAGGCACTGGAGTTGCCCTAGCAAAGACATCTCCTGAACGGGTGGAATTTTCGTGTTGCGCTTATTATTATTCTCTTAATTTTGTTGGTGTATTCCCAGTCGTGGCATACTTTACATAATAAGGAAGAGAATTTTATCAACCATTGTCCCCATAAAATAGTATGATATTATTTTCTTATCGTGATAGGCAGATGTTATTATTCAGCATAGGGGGAGGACTGCTTGTATCGTGGAGAGGAGAAATATTATAGGGATTTATATTGATACTAAAGAAAAGGTGTCAGGGAGCCTCCTACTTTCACGAGAACGAGGAACGTGTGTGTGTGTGTGTGTGTGTGTGTGTGTGTGTGTGTGTGTGTGTGTGTGTTTTGTGAAGTGGATGGGGGATGATGAGGGTGTGAGCAGCAGTAAGATATGATGATGATGATTTTGCTGGTCTGAAGAAAGTATGACGCATGTATCATCATCATCATCATCATCATCATCATCAACCTAACCCATTTCCGTTATATATATGACGTAAGATGGTCAAGGTCCGCCCCCCTCAAAAAGAAAAAAAAGGAAAAAAAAAAACGGATCTAACCTACAAGGCGTTTTTGTTAAGTGAGAAGATGCGTAATAATTTTCCTGGAAGTCTTGCCGGTTCGTCAGTTCTTTGTAAAGCGATAAAACAATAAGTAAATAAATAAATAAATGAATAATAACTGTGGGAAAGTAAGAGTGAAAAGAAATTCCTGCAATCTCCACAATTATAGCGAGTTCATATAGAGAGTTTGTGTCGATTTTAAGAGTTCTAGTAAGAGTATAGGGAATGTAACTTCAGGCGCTTTTATTTAACTAAGGAGACTTTTCGAACTGGAGGGGTTAGATGTAAAGAAACGCCTTCACTATACATGGTTTCTCGGGTAAATGAAAATCGTCTGGCGTTAACAGGAATAAGGTAAAAAAAAAAATAGTTTCTGGAGTCACGTGATTAGTCCGATAATCATTTGTAGTATTCTCGCTACCACTTCATTTTTTTTTTTTTAATCTTATTTGGGAAGGTCTCTGAAGGGGTTAATGAAGGCTGTATGCACCCCCCCCCCTTCCATTTCGAAAAATCTCCTAAGTCTAATAAAATCGTCTGGTGATAAAGAATAGACTAAAAAAGAAAAGAAAAAATTGCATAGGAGGCTTCGTGAAACATATTCCCAAGTGATTTATTTTCCATATCACACCTTAATATTTTCTTATACCCCATTCTTATTTTTTATTTTTTTTTATTTATTCATTTTAACATCGACATAGAGAAGAAAATTATAATTGTTACTACGGTGACTTCTTAAATTTCCCTGTCCTTGATTTTTGCCTTCTGTTTTGTTATTAATACCTACTGTCTTGTTTACTGTTTACCGTTTGCTTACTGTTTAGTGCTTCGTTGCTTAGTTTGTGGCATACTGTTAATGTTGTTTAGTCCTGGTGTTTAATGGCTGGTGTGTTTGTTTTGGGAGTGTTTAGTTGCTGGTTTGAGGTTTACCAATCAATATTTATCTTTTGTTTTGTTTGCTGTTATTATAGTCACTTTCTTTTCTCTTGTTTTTCGCTACTTCTTTTACTGTTATATTTCCTTCTCTTGTTTGTTTAGTTTTTATTTTCTGTGTTGCTTCTTGTTTTTCTGATTTCTGTTTTGCTGTTGAGTGATTTGAGTCAGAGTTTCGTCACCTGTACCATCAGAGCAAAGGAAGAAACTGCTTTGATGTGAGTGCCGGTGTGTGTGTAATTCACCGGGTAGGTCAGGATCACTTGATGGTCGTGATTGTCAGCTTTTACCCTCCCGGAAGGGAGCTGAGAGCTCATATAGTCCGATCTAAGGGCAAGGCTGTGACCTTCACACACGCACACACCCGTCCCCTTGCTCAAGGGGGACTAACCACCCACTTCGTCAGTGAAACTTTTCGCAACCTGAGCGAGGCGCGAACTCCCGTCCACCAGTTGGCAAGCGGGAACGTTACCACTGCACCAGCGAGCGGTGTGTGTGTGTGTGTGTGTGTGTGTGTGTGTGTGTGTGTGTGAGAGAGAGAGAGAGAGAGAGAGAGAGAGAGAGAGAGAGTTTGTATGCTCTGGCCGGCCCTGTTCGAGAGTGGAGATTGTGGAGGAACTTGTGAATATGTGCATGTAATCTTCTGGTTCCGGGAAGAGAGAGAGAGAGAGAGAGATGAGCGAGGAACCCTGAGAAAGGGAAAATCACCGCCTAACTCAAGCTCTCAAGGGAATCATTAACGATACACACACACACACACACACACACACACACACACACAGTAATAGAAAAAAGTGAGCAAGTGAGAGAGGTCAAATCATCCCCCACATCAGCTCTCACCGTAACTATTAACGAGAGAAGCAAAAGTGACAGCAAACTCAGCCAGATATGATGAAGACAAATGACCTCGGACCCACAGCGCTCGGGGACTCTTTAGATTATCAGGCATTAGTGCTTTGAGAGAGAGAGAGAGAGAGAGAGAGAGAGAGGAGTCCCACTGCAGCGCTCTGAGGCTTTTCACGTTCTTAAGTATTATCGCTTCCTCAGTTTGTGGTACATTTTATGCTTGACATAATTTTGTTTTCTAAAATTTAAAGTCCTCAGGAATGAACATCGTCTCTCTTCGCTTCCTTACATTTTGAGACAGGAAAGCATTTTATTTCCATGTTTTTTTTTTTCCCCTATACTTATGACAGCTGTAGGACACTGTAGCGTATGTAAGAGAGGATGGATGTGTGTGTGTGTGTGTGTGTGTGTGTGTGTGTGTACAATGCAAGTAAGAAGGAACCAGTGAAAAACCTGCAATTTTGTGTCCCTTCTTGAGAAAATTTTTGTTATTATTATTATTATATTAGTATTTCAGTTTGCGACGCTTGGACCAGTTGCGTCTGAATGTTTAGAGATTAGAAGCAGAGGGTAGGTTGGAACATATCAGTATACTGTATATTAATTTAGACATATATTTGCAGTAAACACGGGCGCCTTCACAAGATACGGCGTCAGGCAATAAATAGATAGAATAAATAGACGAAAATACAAGCCTTGCAACACAGCAGTATCTCTCAGCCTATTGTTGCATTGGAGCTCATGTGTTTCTCGGGAAGGAGCAATGTTTGTTTACGGAAGCTGAGCGGGAGCAAGCAACAATGGTCGCCTGGTTGGGGGTATTGAAGTGAGAGATGTATTCAGCGTGCATCGGTGGTCATGTTTATCTGTATGTGTGTATCTGTCTGTATATGTGTCTGTTTGTCTGTCACTCTGCCTGCCTGTGTCTGTTTGTCAACTTACCTGTCTGTCTCTGTATATCTGTGTCTCTTTCTCTATTCATCTGCCTTATCTCTGTCTTTCTGCCTCTCCATTTGTTTGTTTTTCTCTGTATATTCTTTTGTCCCCTCTGATTGAACTGTTCAAGGCTGCTGCTGCTGCTATCATGTTTAGCTTATATCTAACTATTTACCTTTGTCTGTTATTGTTCATCTGTTTGAGTGTAAGCTATCTATTTACATCTCCAAGTGTCTGTCAGTATGTCCTTGTTTATCTGTGCATCTGTGGATTTATCTATCGAGTTTAAAAGGATATATTACGTTTGCTTTTTTTGAATGATTATTTTTTTTGTATGTCTGATTTTGTTATCTGTGTTTATCAGTTCGTCTGCCTGTCTGTTACTTTATGTGCAGTTGTCTGTGCCTGTCTGTCTTTGCTTGTGTGTGTGTGTGTGTGTGTGTGTGTGTGTGTGTGTGTGTGTGTGTGCCTGGTCTGAAGCCAGCCACTGGTTTTCTGATGGGAGGTGTTGGAGTAAGAAGGAAATATTACTCGTGCCTTGGTGGATGTGTTTATAGTTTTGTCTTCTCGTTTTCTCCTGTGCATCATCGTATTAGAGTGAGATTTTACGCTCGATTCTGTATCATTAGTCATCCTTGTGTATTTATTTATTCAAGTGTAGAATAATAAGTGTACCTACAGGCTTCATTCGGCGGCAGTATTATCACTCCATTACTCTACCTCTTGCCCAGTATATCTCTTTATTTAACTTTGTTTTTTCTTATCTAATCCTGGACATATGTTAGATAGTTCATTCCCTGAGGCGCCGCAGACTTTGCTTTTATGGCACGAACAGATGGAGTTACTGAGAGAGAGAGAGAGAGAGAGAGAGAGAGAGAGAGAGAGAGAGAGACATATTGCTTGCTCCTCTCATGTTTCATGGGTGGTAAAAAGTTTCGTTTCAGCTGCCACGCATCTTAAAGTGACTGGCGACCTTGATATGTCCGTTACCCCACCTTCAAGCGAGAGAGAGAAAGAGAGAGAGAGAGAGAGAGAGAGAGGGAGAGAGAGAGAGAGAGAATGGCATCGTATTTTCGTGGGCTAGAGTCGTCTTAACAACTTTTCCTTTGTAATTTACTTTTATTTTTTTATTTTTTTTATTCATCATTTTGCATCTTAATGTTCTTCCCTATTTTATGTTACTGTTTCTTATTTTTATTATTATTTTTTTTATTCTTATCATTTTCCACTTTGACGCTCTTGTCTACATTATTTATTTCCCCTTCTCATCTCCCAAGCCGAAAACAAACCATTGGACCAGCAAAGATAACTATAAATCCTAGACAAGAGGCTGATATCTACATGTAGAGGTGTACGATGTGTAGGAGGACTACTGGGCCTTGATAGCAGGATGAGAAGCCTATGCCCAGCGTCGAGCACATAAAAAAATCAATCAATCAATCAATCAATCATTTCCTGTGGCACCCCACGGGATGCATAGGGCCTCAATGAACTCTCTCCACCAATATTTGTCTCTTGCCATCTCCTTCAGGTCCCACCAACACTCCTCTCCTGCTTCCTTTTTCATTGTCCTCAACCAGGTTTTCCTCGGCCTACCTCGGCCTCTTCTTCCTCTAGCAATCCACTCTGGCACATCCTGTATTAAACAACCTTCTTTTCTGCATATGAGCCCCAGCCATTTCCAGCGAGACAGTCTCACATATTCATTAACTGGTTCCACTCTCGTAATATCCCTTACTCTTTCATTTGTAACTCTGTCTTGCCACTTTACCCCAAGAATCCTTCTCAGTATTTTATTCTCAAATCCTAATACTTTCTGATCTGTTGCAATTGTACTGTACCATGACTCATGCCCGTAAATTAAAATTGGTCTAACCATGGACTTGTAAATTTTCACTTTAGTATGTACCGAAAGCATATTATTATGCCAAACAGATTTCAACATTCCAACAGCTCGCCAAGCCTGTCTAATCCTCTCCTCAATTTCATTGTTTAATGATCCATTAGATGATACAATCGTTCCCAGATATTAAAAAAACTAACTTTCAGCGAACGTTTTGACTCGCCGTTCCTTCGATATCAGCCGCTTTAAACGTTCTTGCCAAACGTTCTATCCCTGAAACGTTGCTGAGGAAATCCAGCCTTACTTGCCACAGATGCCTCACAGTCCACCATTCCATTCCAGGCATTCCAAACGTTCCAGTAAAACGTTTTCTTTTCTAAACCCTTCCCCTGTTTTTCTGTCGTTTAGGGGATAGCACCGTTTATTTCATTTTTTGTTTTGTTTTTTGTTTTACAGTGTCTGTGAACATACTGGCAAAACATGATAAAGCGTTTTAGAATAAGTTTACCATTCCATTTCCTTCTTATTGTCTTGCATAAAATCTTCCTGCCATTAAACGTTTCCCCAGTCATCCCTTCAAACGTTCCTGCAAAACGTTCGTCCATTAAAAGTTTCTTCAGTCTTCCCTAAAAGCATTCCCACAGATGCTTTCCTTCTCCCTTAATCGTTGTCCTAGTGCTGACAACGTTTATCTGATAGTCTCCCCAGCGTTTCTTAATACAAATCCCTTCAAACGTTCCAGCAGAAATACTGTAGTCTTCTCAAACGTTCCGCAGCCCACCATCCTATCCCACTCCCTTTAAACGTTCCCACAAAAAACATATTCTGTAAACGTTTTCCCTCCGCTGCCAGCGTTTACCAGACAGCAGCCTCTTCCTCTGCCAACACACCTTTACTATACAATCCTCGGAGGCTTTGGGTTTGGGGTCATAAACTGAGGGAGCTTCGAGTGTGTGTGTGTGTGTAATTCACCGGGTCGGTCAGGATCACTTGATGGTCGTGATCGTCAGCTTTTACCCTCCCGGAAGGGAGCTGAGAGCTCATATAGTCCGATCTAAGGGCAAGGCTGTGACCTTCACACACGCACACACCCGTCCCCTTGCTCAAGGGGGACAGTAACCACCCACTTCGTCAGTGAAACTTTTCGCAACCTGAGCGAGGCGCGAACTCCCGTCCACCAGTTGGCAAGCGAGAACGTTACCACTGCACCAGCAGTGTGTGTGTGTGTGTGTGTGTGTGCGCGTGCGAGGGGAGAGATTACATGCCTTTACCTCATTCCTGATCCCTTCAAACGTTGCCACAGGCAGTCTTCCAACCCTAAACGTTTTTCAGTCCCACCAACATTTTCTTGAAAGCAGCTGCTGCATAAATTCGACCATCGCAGGGTGGAATTAAGTGGGATTATTTTTATTTTTTCCCGACCAGAGTGGCAGTAGTGAAATATTGGCTCCCAAGGTTTGTTAATGATGTGGTAAAATCTCCTGATGTTAGCTAAAATAAAATACAACGTTGACAATTTGAAGCCAGAGGAGTAAATGTTTCCCCTGTCATGCAACGTTTCCTCTGTCATGCAACGTTTCCCTTGTCATTCAACGTTTCCCCTGTCATGCAACGTTTCCCCTGTCATACAAAGTTACCCCTGTCATTCAACGTTTCCCCTGTCATTCAACGTTTCCCCTGTCATTTCCCCTGTCATGCAACGTTTCCCCTGTCATGCAACGTTTCCCAAGTCATGCAACGTTTCCTCTCATACAACGTTTCTCTTGTCATTCAACGTTTCCCCTGTCATGCAACATTCTTCCTGTCATGCAACGTTTCCCTTGTCATGCAACGTTTCCCCCAGTCATGCAACGATTCCCCTGTCATGCAACGTTTCCCCTGTCATGCAACGTTTCCCCCAGTCATGCAACGTTTCCCCTGTCATGCAACGTTTCCCCACTCATGCAACGTTTCCCCTGTCATGCAACGTTTCCCCTGTCATGCAACGTTTCCCCATTCATGCAACGTTTCCCCTGTCATGCAACGTTTCCTCTGTCATGCAACGTTTCCCTTGTCATGCAACGATTCCCCTGTCATGCAACGTTTCCCCACTCATGCAACGTTTCCCCTGTCATGCAACGTTTCCCCACTCATGCAACGTTTATCTGACACCGTTTCTGGAGGGCTTTAGGCTTGGATCGTAAACTCCAGTATTTCAGAAGGGGTTGGTTGCGATGATGGTGGTGATATTGCGTTGTGTGTGTGTGTGTGTGTGTGTGTGTGTGTGTGTGTGTGTGTGAGGGGAATGAGAGAGAGGGAATTTTGTGTGACTGGGGAGGGGTTGGTGCAGTATTAGGATCTGCGTGCGTTTACGAGTGTGCGTGGGGGGAGGGATTTTATGTGTACCTGTGTGAGAATGATATTGCGTTTTGCGTTTTTGCGTTCGTATGTTTTGTGTACGTTCGTGCATATTTACGTAATCCATGCGTACGAGCGACAACGAAAATGATGATAATGATGAGAGAGGTTGATGATATTTGTGATGATGATGATGATGATGATAAGAAACGTTACGATGGCGAAGATGAAACGCCAAAACGCTGACGAAAATAATGATAATAAAGACAGTGAAGACGACTACGAAGGACGACTATTATGACGACCTACTACCACTACCACCACACTACCACCACTACCACCACCACCACCACTCACATCTCCACTTCCACCCAAATTTTCAAGGTGCTTTTTGCTCTTAACCTCCTGGGGGCAAAATATTTCCCTGCATTTTCCCTGTTTTTTTCCCGTTTCCTTTCGCTTTTTTCTCCTCCACATTTCAAAAAGCGAAGGGACGGGGAGAGAGCATGCAAAGTGGCGATTGGAAGTTTGGATGGAGGGAGGGTGGCTCGGAGTGGTGGTGAGGGAATGGAGAGGTGGATTAATGGAGGAGGAGAGGAGGAATGGGAGAATATAGGAAGGCGGATAACGAGAGAGAGAGAGAGAGAGAGAGAGAGAGAGAGAGAGAGAGAGAGAGAGAGAATTCCAACTCAAGCGCCAACTTAAGTTCCAACTCAAGCGCCAACTTAAGTCCCAACTCAAGCGCCAACTTAACTCCCAACTCAAGCGCCAACTTAAGTCCCAACTCAAGCACCAACTTAAGTCACAACTCAAGCGCCAACCTAAGTCCCAATTCAAGCGCCATCTTAGGTCCCATCTGAAGCCTCAGAATAAGTTCCAACTCAAACGCCAACTTAAATCCCAACTCAAGCGCCAACTTAAGTCCCAACTCAAGCGCCAACTTGAGTCCCAACTCAAGCGCCAACTTAAGTCCCAACTCAAGCACCAACTTATGTCCCAACTCAAGTGCCAACCTATGACCGAACTCAAGCGCAAACTTAAAGACCCATCTCAAGTTCCAACTAAAGTCCCAACTCAAGTGCCAATTTAGATCCCAACTTGTCCCAATTTAAGTGCCAACTTAAGTGCCTCAAGTGGCACTCAGGTGGCACCTATGTGGAAGTGTTCTACTTAAATGTCACTTAAGTTCAAGTTCCACTTAAGTGCCACTTGAATGGAACTTGAGTGGCACTTAAGTGGAACTTGATCTTAAGCAGCAGTTAAGTAGAACACACACACACACACACACACACACACACACACACACACACACACACACACACACACACACACACACACACACACACACACACATTCTCTCTCTCTCTCTCTCTCTCTCTCTCTCTCTCCCCTAACCAACAAAGATTCAAGGGTGAATTTGCATCGGTAATTACTTAAGCATTACGAATTATTTTTTTTTATGCATGGAAGAAGGAACCAAAGGCCAGAAGCCCGCACGATTTCTCCCTCCCAGAAATTAAATACATTAATAAGAGGGCTGAATTCAGGATGTGTTCATTTGGAGATGCCTGGATGCACTGCGTTTGAAAGACTGAACATAAGAACATAAGAAGAGAGGATAACTGCAGTAGGCCGGTTGGCCCATGCTAGGCAGCTCCTAGAAGAGTAACTGAACTACTAGAATGAGACAAGGATAGCAAAGAAGAAGGCTCTCCCCCGCCCTTCACCCTCCAGCCGAAGCCGGCAGGAAAAAGTCAGAAAGAACACCACGCCGTATAGAAAAACTGGCGTGGACATTTTACAGGAAAGTGTGAAAGGAGAATAGAGACTATCACAGTGTAACCTGAAAAGGAAAAATTATGAATTAGTATTGGTTATAAGATTTTCTTTATTCTATATCCACCCCTTATTTGTCATATGCTTATCTAGCCTATGCTTGAAACTCTCAATGGACTGGAGGTCATAGGCAGTAGGAAATACAGAGGAAGACAGTTCCAGAGTTGACCTGTCGCATACATGGAGGACTGGGGGTAAATCGTAATTGTAATTGTAATTTAACTGAAATGTAATTATTTAGAAATATTGTAATTGTAATCATAATTGTAATTAAAAGTAGAATTGAAGTAATGAATTGTAATTGTAATTGAAAAGTTAATTGTAATTAAATTGGTATTATGAAAGGGAAGGAGAGTGGTAGTGGTAAGTTTATCCCATACCCAGCTGTCATTATGGGATTAAGATGCCACAGGATTAACCCAGCTAAGCCGCGTTTTGACAGTTCTCCTGCCTTTGTCCTCAACACTCTCATGGCACCTGACCCACCTGAGTCGAGGCCACCGAGAAAAGTGGCCTGGGTTGAGCTGGGTTGTGATAATTTTGATGGTCGACACACAGCATTTAACACTGCATCTGCCGATGAGGAAATTGTCAGTCGGTTCAGTATTCAAGGGAAAGTAAAGAAAGTTGTAGCTGATGATACATCTTAATGGTGAAAGTATTTGACATTTCCTTCCCAAGTTTCTACATAGATCAGAAGCAAGAGGAGGCTGGAAATTCGTGTGACCCCAACATCGCTGATGAGGATATTTGCTTTGAAGATGTTCTGACTTTCCTTCCTCAAAGAATGGGAGGTTTTGCCCGGCCTTTAGTTCCTTGTTCCTTGCATTAAAAAAAAAAAAATACTCAGCAACTTCCCTGTCTTCCTTCTCAACGCAGTCCACATCCAAACAGTTTCAGATCTGTAATAAGATAGTGACCCAAATATCTTTACTTCGTTATCTAAAAATTGTCTGAACTTCTCTATGGATCCTTGGTTTATTATTTATTATTAGGTGTGAATATTGTTAGGTTTATGAAAGAGATGATTCATTGTGTGTGTGTGTGTGTGTGTGTGTGTGTGTGTGTGTGTGTGTGTGTTATTTTTAGCGCATTTAATCAGGCAGATTCCCAACTATCAGCTCAGTTGATGGCCAAGTGTATAAGTTCCTGCCGTGTCACACACAAAAAGTATTTCTCCGATTTTATATAAACTTGTTAGAAATGTTCCTATATTCGTTTCGTGTTCCTCTCCTGTCTCTTTATTTTTAACCCGATCTCACTACGTCTGTATTATATCTAGCGATCTTAATGACATTCAAGTTAATTTTTCCATTCTTACCACGTAACTTATTGCCTTATCTTTCTCCTCGTCCGCTCCGGCTCTCATTTTCCCTATTTCCATTAATGCTGTCCCACTCCTCCTGTTGTTCAACTTGATCTTTCCCCTTCTTGCTTTTCATTTCGTCTTTCTATCTGTCTGTCTGTCCACTATATTCTCCATTACACCAACTTATTACGGTAACTTATTTCATTCTCATTTTTTCAGCTGTTCGTGGACCTCCAGCCTCTCCTCCCACCACATCTCGTGAGCAGTTGTCAGCATAGAGGTAGAAAGAGGTGGAGACGACCTCATGACCTGACTGTGAAGCCGCTGATCTGTCATCCAGACGCCTTCAATATGGCGGATATCCAGGTGACAGCCTGACCTGACGTCCTTCCTAAGTTCCTACCTCCATGGATGTGAATGTTCGTATTATTTATTTATTTAATTAATTAATTATATATGCATAAATCGGTGTTCATGTTATTTATTTATTTATTTATTTATTCATATATGCATAAGTGAGTGTTCATATTATTTATTTGTTTATTTATATATTCATAAATGAGTTCATATTATTCATTTATTAATTTGTTGGTAGTTTTTATGTTTATGTATTTTATTATTATGTATTGCAGTTTTGTATCTATATCAATTGCAGCTTCACCTTTTTATGTTGTATATTTATCATGTATTATATATTTCTGAATTCTTAGTTTTATAATTTCGTGTATTTTATATTATGAATTGCAGTTTTATATCGTGTATTGCCGTTATAGCTTCACGTTTGTATAATTATTTGTGTATATATTAAATCATGTAAGTCTTGTCTTGTGTATGTGAGAACCGAAGGTGAAATGGATGAAATGCCAATGAAAGTAAAGATTATGCGTCTTTGGAGCAATAGGGTTAATTTTTGCATATGTGTATCGTGTAGGTGTTGCGTGTTGTGTATTGTAGGTGTTGCGTGTTGTGTATGTGAGGACCGAGGGTGTAGTGGACTTAAATACCAGTCAGGGTAAGGATTATGTGTCTTTGGAGAAATGATTTGAACTCCCGAGGTGGCTGGAGATTTTTAGACGCTTTTATGCCAACAGTGACTTAGGCTGGTCATTTACCCTTAAGTTTCTGATTCTCTGTAGCCTGGTTTCCGTCTCCTTCTTCTTTGCTATCCTTATCTCATTCTAGTAGTTCAGTTACTCTTCTAGCAGCTGCCTAGCATGGGCCAACCGGCCTACTGCAGTTATCCTCTCTTCTTATGTCCTTATGTTCTCTTTGCCTTATTCGAGATTATGTTACCTACTGTATATCATCATTTTCGTCGGTAGAGAGTTGAGTTGGTCTGTTTGTCTATATCTGTCTATGAGCTTTGTGTATTTATCAGTCTGTCTGCTTTGTGAATTTGTCTTTATCTGTCTATCGATCTTTCTATGTCTCTATGTCTGTTTGTATGTCTGTTGATAAAATAATAATAATAATAATAATAATATGAATATGAATATGCATATATGTACTCGTGCGAATGTATGTATGTATATATGTGTGTACGTATGTATGTTTGTGTCATTGCCTACTGCACAATATATCAGTATGGCTATCTGTCGTGAACCAATGACCTGCCTGTGAATCTATCTCCATCGATATTTATCTATCCATCTATTACCTACCATTGCATCCCTTGGTTGTGTGGTGTGTGGTGGTATGCAGTATGGTGTGTGGTGTGGTGTGGCAGTGGGAGGTATGATAGTGAGATGTTTATGATGCATAGTGTGGTGTGGTGTGGTTGTATGAGGTGTGGTAACTAGTAATGTGGTGTGGTGTGGCAGTGGGAGGTGTGGTAGTGTGAGATGTGGTAGTGTGAGGCGTGTTAGGGCGAGGTTTGGTAGTGTGCAGTGTGGTGTGGTGTGCCAGTTTGTAGTGTGGTTTGGTCTGGCAGTGTATGGTGTGGTTTGGTGTGACAGTGTGGTGTGGTGTGGCAGTGTGAGGTGTGGTAGAGTGTAGTGTGGTGTGATGTGGCAGTGTGTGGTGTGGTGTGTTGTGGTTGTGTGTAGTATAGTGTGGTATGGTTGTGTGTGGTGTGGTAACCTGTAGTGTGGTGTGGTTGTGTGTGGTGTGGTAACCTGTAGTGTGGTGTGGTGTGGTGTGGCAGTGTAAGTGGTGTGGCGGCGAATTGTGTGGTATGATGTGGTTGTGTGAGGGATGGTGGTGTGTGGGGGTGGTATGGTATGGCAGTGAGTGGTGTGGTATGGTGTGGTTGTATGTGGTGTGTAAGTGTAATGGTTTACCAATGTTAGGTATGTCTGTATGTAGTGTGGCAGTGAATGATCATTTATGTTGCTTTTGGCTCCAAATGCTCGCGGACTTCATATGACAAAAATTTCGTAAAATGAGCACAGGTAGACTGAGGTAGAGGAGGGAGAGAACAAAGGGAGATGAGGGGTGGTGGGGAAAGAGAGGGAGGGGAGAAGGAAGGAGGGAGAGAGTGGAGAGGAGGGGAGGGGAAGAGGACTGGAATAAAAGAGGCTGGAGGGATTAAAATAAATAACGAAGCAGACACAGGGTTGAATAGAAAGAAAGAAAGCGAAAGTGTGTGTGTGTGTGTGTGTGTGTGTGTGTGTGTGTGTGTGTGTGTGTGTGTGAGAGAGAGAGAGAGAGAGAGAGAGAGAGAGAGAGAAGTGGTATTATAGCTGTAATCAGTCTGAAGACTGCATTGCACACAGGTCACCTGCGCCAACAACACAACGTACACTCCTTGAGTGCTCTGGGAAAGCCCGGTCTCGGCCGTGGCCTTCCTTAGAGACTTTGGGCTGTTCGGCCAGACTGCCTAGGGAACAGCAACTACTACTACTGTAATCAGCCTTATGGAGAGTTACGTAAGAGTAATAATGGGTTTATGTCCGGGTCATAGTGATGAATAGTACCCCTGATTTGAATCCTGGTTAGGCATAATCTCTCTCTCTCTCTCTCTCTCTCTCTCTCTCTCTCTCTCTCTCTCTCTCTCTCTCCTGCTACCTTCAGACGATTTTTAAGGCTGAGATGGATCTCATAATTATAATGAATAGGCTGGAAACAGTCTCCATTATCCTTGTAACTACTACAGGTCTTACAGTAGATTATTATTATTATTATTATTATTATTATTATTATTATTATTATTATATAGCAGTAAAGTATCCTATATTACTTCTGTGCGGGTGTTGTTTTTGTTGTTGTTGTTAGGCAGCCTCGGTGTCTCTGGCCGAGTAGACCCATTAACCTCAGGCAAGCAATCGCCTTTGCAGGCCCGTGCCATGCAGGAAATCGATGTTCCTTTGCGATAGACAGTGCATGGCCACAGTAAGGCAGGGGGAATTGTGTGGAGATTCGGTTCCCTGATAGACGCAGTATTTGCCTCTCCATCCAGTTAAGACGTCACCGTAGTGGGCTCCACATCACCGTGATATTTGGTTAGGTTACTACTCAGCGTTGGAAGTGGTATCTTGGCTTACAGGAAACCATTAGGCTTGGCATAATGTCTACAGCCACCAGAAATGGAAAGAAGAGCAACATAAAGTGACATGAAAGATGTGCGAAATGGGAAGAGAGTAGGGCGGACAGAAAAATAATAACACGTGAAGGAAGAAATAGGCAGTACTACATTGAGTGAATGGTGGTCGCCTTCACCTACCAATCCCCTATGGTTATAGGTGTCATAGGCTTACCTACGGTGTCAAGATCGATATTAACAACAGTTCCGTAGTTACTGCCTGGGCTACACCTGCTTTCAGTTATCAGCTAGCCCGGGAAGAATCTGATTATCCTGTAATAACTTTTAGAAACATCTCACTCTGTATTAAAATTAGAGTACTTTTAGAATTTCAATTGTCCGCCACACCCCGCAAAGTAACTGTGACATTGTAAAATCTCTGTAATAATAAAGAATGTTCGCGAGGCGTAAATTATTTTTAAAGTCCATTAACAATACGGGCATTTTATGTAAACGGCAAAGAAATTATACTGAGATTTTTGGAACATGGTATGTATTTTCCATTAATTTCTATAATTGGCAAGATGGATCATGAACCAGCCACGCCTTAGCTCTGATAAAGTCGCCAGTTAACCCTAATTGTTGCATTGTAAGGTCAGTATTTTACATTAGTGAAAAAAAAAGAAAATCCTGTCATCTCTAGATTATTTTACGTTATGCAGAATTCTTAACCAACACTTAGACTTTATGACTCGGCCAATATACCCTTTTTATTCTAACTTGGTCTATAATCACCATCTCTGTCTTGAATGTTGAGATTTAAAATG